>NC_053026.1:76885175-77025116 GCF_003073215.2 Triticum urartu | reverse complement strand
ATCTTTCCTCTCCTCCTTCTTCTCACATTGTGACCTTCTCGATCTTCGAACACTTCATCCACACAAAACTCAACAGAAAGCTCAGTAAGACCCGTTAGTATAATAAAGCAAATCACTACTCTATGTACTGTTGAAAACCAATTCATATTTTGTTTTTTCATTGTAGCTACTACAGCATAACTTTTATATGGCTTAATCCACTGATAGAAAGCAATAGTTTCATCAAAATAAGCAAACAATGCATCAAAAAACAGAATCTATGTTAAACAGGACAGTCTGTAGTAATCTGAACATTCACCATACTTCTATTACTCCAGAAATTCTGAAACAATTATGAAAAATAAAAAATTTGTATAGAAAGACAGTGCAAAAAGTTTCAGAACCGTTTGACGTTCCAGTAAAAATGTATAAAATCGCGCACTATAGCCAAAGTTTTTGTTTTGCACCGCACAAACCAACAAGCACTAGTAGAAAAAGGGCCTTTAGTCCCGGTTCGTAAGGGCCTTTAGTCCTGGTTCTTGAACTGGGACTAAAGGGTCGGTACTAATGCCCTGACCCTTTAGTCCCGGTTCAAACCAGAACCGGGACTAAAGGCCCTCCACGTGGCCGGTCCACCTTTAGTCCCGGTCGGTAACACCAACCGGTACTAAAGGAAATTTTTTGAATTTTTTTTGAATTTTTTTATTTTCAAATTTCTGAATTATTTTAACCTCTAATCTCTAATCGCCCCTCATCACTGCTCAATTTAATCTCTAATCACCCCTCATCATTCCAAATCATCTAACTTCCCAGACGGTCACCCATCCTCCCACTCCCCCAGCCTGAGCACGCTTAACTTCCGGGTTCTATCCTCCCTCGTTTCCGAGTCTGCACTCGTTGTTTTCCTGACAATAGTAAGATGTCAATCCTATTAACCCTCAGGAGTTTAGCTTGAGCATGAACTCACACATTTCACTATTTGAGTTTGAAACTATGGTTCTAAAAAACAATATTTTTTAGTAACACTAATATTTCTTGAATAAGTAGTTCGACCATTGTTTGACCATTGTTTGACCACAGTTTGACCACAGTTTGACCAGATTTGACCACAATTCAAAAAAACTGAAATAATTATGTAATAACACTAATATTCTTGAATAATTACTTAGTAACACTAATACTTCTTGAATAAGTAGTTTGACCAGATTTAATGAAAATTTTAAAAAACTGAAATTTGAGCATAACTTTTTTCCTTTTGGAATCTGAGGATTCTACAAATTTGCAAACAGGCCGTAGGCGGTCTCCATCGGATGTAACTTTTCGAGTAGATGATTTTTCATATAAAAAACTTTTTATTCCGAGTTCGTATGCAAAAGTTAGGCCCATTTTACAAATTCCAGAGAGATTTTGTAAATAAAGTCGAAATTCATATTTGTAAATTTTCCCAACAACTAGACCACATATCACATGGGAAACTTATTTTTTTTATTTTTTTTGACATTTCCATCATTTTCTTTTGTTTTTTCTTATACTGAAAAGGCGGTCCACCGGGGGGGGGGGAGTTTGAAAATGGGACCTTTAGTACCGGTTCGTGCCATGAACCGGTACTAATGCCTCCACACCCATTAGTCCCGCTTGGTGGCACCAACCGGGACTAAAGGCCTAACCTTTAGTACCGGTTGGTGCCACCAACCGGGACTAATGGGCATCGCACCCTTTAGTCCCGGTTCATGGCACGAACTGGGAGTAAAGGGCCCAGGTGAACCGGGACTAATGCCTTAGCCGCACGAACCGGGATAAATGCACCCATTGGTCCCGGTTCTTGACTGAACTGGGACTAATGGGCTTACCCGGCCTGGACCAAAGCCCCCTTTTCTACTAGTGAAGCAATGTAAACATCCTAAAGGAAAATCTTGGCACATTATTTTTATAATACAATGGATTTGTACTTGATGAAAGCGCACAACATAAATAAATGACTCTCTAATACTTCCGGTTTGTCTCCCTGGCAGCGCTTTCTTTAAAGCCATTAAGCTAGGCATATAGTGCTCAAGTAATGGATCCACCCGGATCCCAAGGTATATCAATGCCAATTTTAATTAACAATGATTTGTGATTTAGTAGTGAGCACAAAGTAACATATATCATGAAACAATTAAGTCTAACTCTCTTCCTATGCATCGGCATGTCATAAAAGAACAATTCATGCACACATAGTAAAGGCCAATGCATAGTATAAACCGTTTCTTGTAATTTTATCATATTGGAAACATGGAGAGGCGGAGATGTAGTTCCTCTCTCATAATAATTGCAATAGGAGCAGAAAGCACATGCATATTATATCTATCAAAATCATGATGTGTAGCGGTAAAATGCAACCCATCAATATAATCCTTAATAAGGGCAAACTTCTCCGATACAGTGTAGTTGGGAGAGTTCAAAAAGATAATAGGACTATCATGCCTGGGTGCAATAGCAACAATTTCATGTTTAATATAAGGAACTATAGCAAGTTCATCTCCATAAGCATAATTCATATTGGCATCTTGGCCACAAGCATAGCAAGCATCATCAAAAAGGGATATTTCAAAAGAATCAACGGGATCATAGCAATTATCATGGCATTCATCCTTCGGTAGGAATGAAGGGACATTAAATAATGTATGAGTTGGAGAGTTACTATCATTAGAAGGTGGGCTCGGGTAGCTAATACAATCTTCCTCCTTTTGTTCTTCGCTCTCCTCATCATCTGTTTCATCCAATGAGCTCACAGTTTCATCAATTTCTTCTTCCATAGACTCCTACAAAATATTAGTCTCTTCTCGGATAGCAGAGATTTTCTCAATAAATTCATCAATATCATAATTGTATTTATAATTCTCATAGCAATATTTAAGGATAGATAAATTTTCAGGTCTATAAATTGAATCATCAAAATCTTCAAACTCTTTAAACAAAGATTCAATTTCACAAGCACCCTTAAAAGCAACAAATTCTTCTATTCGTTCCACATCATAGTAATCATATATACCATTAGCATAAGAAGCTAAGGTTTCATTATCATTAAAATTGCATGAAAAGGGAAGGTATGGAGCCTTCATCCTAGAGCAACAAGTATAATCATATCTCAAGCATAGTTGCCGAGCATACCAATGCAACATATAAATTTGATCCCATAATAGTTTCCCTTTTTGAGTCAAGCGATAATCCCTAAAGTATTCACGTTGATCCAACGTGTCTCCAATTACATAATTGAATGGGGTTTTCTCAGGATTATTAAAGTAGTGCATAATATCTTTCACATAATGAGCATCGAGGGTTTTAGGAGGTTCCCCATCTCCATGAGTGGCAAGTAAACCTAATTTTTTGGTATTTCGTGTTCCATATCCATAACTAAAGATAGAGAACAACTTAGAACAGCAACTAAAAACTACTTAGTGATAAAGCAAACAAGCACAAACGAGAATATTCACCCCACGCTATAACTCCCCGGCAAGCGCGCCAGAAAAAGGTCTTGATAACCCACAAGTATAGGGGATCAATTGTAGCCTCTTTCGATAAGTAAGAGTGTCGAACCCAACGAGGAGCTAAAGGTAGAACAAATATTCCCTCAAGTTCTATCGACCACCAATACAACTCTACGCACGCGTAATGTTCGCTTTACGTAAAACAAGTATGAAACTAGAAGTACTTTGTAGGTGTAACGGGATAGGTTTGCAAGAATATAAAGAGCACACAAATAAAAACTAGGGGCTGTTTAGATAAATAAGAAATAAAGTTAGTATAGAGAGTGTGGAAAAGTGGTGGTAGGAGTTGCGAAATTGTCCCTAAGCAATTGACTACTTTACTAGACCGATAGCAAGTTTTATGTGGGAGAGGCCACTACTAGCATGTCATCCCTGATTTGGAATTCTGTGCACTTATGATTTGAACTATTAGCAAGCATCCACAACTAATAATGTTCATCAAGGTAAAACCCAACCATAGCATTAAGATATATTGGTTCCCCTTCAATCCCGTATGCATCAATTTCTATGATAGGTTGAAGCTTCTGTCACTCTTGCCCTCCAATACATAGTCCTATCAACATACAACTAACCCTCTGGTGTGATCCACGTGCGTGCTCATATGATGGGCCCCAAAGGATAGCAACAAAACCAAAAGCAATTTAAACTAATCATAGAAATTCACCAATTACCGATAGGACAACGAAAATCTACTCAGACATCATAGGATGGCAACACATCATTGGATGATAATTTGAAGCATAAAGCGCCATGTTCAAGTAGAGGGTACAGCGGGTTGCAGGAGAGTGGACCGCTGTAGATAGATGGGGGAAGGTGATGAAGATGTTGGTGAAGATGACGGAGGTGTTGGTGTAGATCACCGTCACACGATGATGGCCCCGGCGGCGTTTCGGCGCCACCGGGAGAGAGGGGGAGAGAGAGCCCCCCTTCTTCTTCTTCTTCATTGACTTTCTCCCTAGATGGGAGAAGGGTTTCCCCTCTGGTCCGTGGCCTCCATGGCAGCGGAGGGGCGAGAGCCCCTTCGAGATTGGATCTGTCTCTCTCTGTTTCTGTGTTCCAGATTCTTCCCTTTCACCGTTTGTTATATTCCCAGAGATCCGTAACTCCGATTGGGTTGAAATTTGGACACAATTTTTATCCGGATATTGGCTTTCTTGTGGCGAATGAAGGGCACGAACCGCCTTACGGAGTGACCATGATGGCCCAGGGCGCGCTTGACCCCCTCGGGCGCGCCCCTCACCCTCGTGGGCCCCTCAGGCATTGTCTTGCGTTGATTCCACTTCCCAAATTTGACATATATTCCAAAAAAAATCTCCATCAGTTTTTATCCTGTTTGGACTCCGTTTGATATGGATTTTCTGCGAAACAAAAAACATGCAACAAACAGGAGCTGGCACTGGGCACTGGATCAATATGTTAGTCCCAAAAATAGTATAAAAAGTTGCCAAAAGTATATGAAAGTTGTATAAGATTGGCATGGAAAAATCGAAAATTATAGATACGACGGAGATGTCTCAGTCAGCACGACAGCATGATGACGGTGATGATGATGCTACCAGAACTGGGCTTTGCCTAAGCACCGCCACGATATGACCGAGGTGGATTATGGTGGAGGGGGAGCACCGCACACGGCTAAGAGATTAATGATCAACTTGTGTGTCTATGGGGTGCCCCTTGGCCAGGTACATGGAGGGAGGAGGAGGCCGGCCCTCATAGGGCGCGCCCAAAGTGTTGAGTCCTACTAGGACTCCCTATTCCTAGTAGGATTCCACCTCCAACATGGAATAGGAAAAAGGGAAGGGAGAAGGAGAAGGAAGGAAGGGGGCGCCCCCTTTCCCCAGTCCATGGGGAAGGGGCGTGGCCACCCTTGAGGCCTTTCTCTCCTTTCCCGTATGGCCCATTAAGGACCAATACGAATTCTTGTAACTCTCTGGTACTCCGAAAAATAGCCGAATCACTCGGAACCTTTCCGATGTCCGAATATAGCCTTTCAATACATCGATCTGCACGTCTCGACCATTTCAAGACTCCTCTTCATGTCTCCGATCTCATCCGGGACTCCGAACAAACTTCGGTACATCAAAACACATAAACTCATAATACCGATCGTCACCGAACGTTAAGCGTTCGGACCCTACGTGTTCAAGAACTATGTAGACATGACCGAGACACGTCTCCGGTCAATAACAAATAGCGGAACCTGGATGTTCATATTGGCTCCCACATATTCTATGAAGATCTTTATCGGTCAAACCGCATAATGATATACGCTGTTCCTTTTGTCATTGGTATGTTACTTGCCCGAGATTCGATCGTCTGTATCCTCATACCAAGTTCAATCTCGTTACCAGCAAGTCTCTTTACTCGTTTCGTAATGCATCATCCCACAACTAACTCATTAGTCACAATCACTACAAAAAAAGACACATCCGTGACATTTTGGGCCGAACGAAATTTTTTTTCTGTCATACATATGACACTTCTATGACGATAATTGTGACAAAACCCGGTATCATCATAGATGTGGTGGGCTCCTACTTCTATGACAAAAAATCATGACAGAAAATGGGCTTTTCATCCTGGGCGGGCCGGAGACGCAGCTGCATGACATTCTTTGGGCCGTCCATGACCTAAAAAACCGTGGTAGAAGCGAGGGGGAGGAAAATTTCAAGGAGTTCCCGGTTACGGTGGGAGGTTGGGGGCCGAGCGATGCGTGCTTCTCTCGTACACGTACGCGCGTGTGTGCGAGGCTTTGGCTCTAACTAAACCCGAGCAAGGCGTTGGGCTCTAACTGAACCCGAGCGATTGCACTGCAGGCTACGCGTTACTGAACCCGAGCGATCGATCGATGGCTGTTAACTGAACCCGATCGAGCGATTCCTTCGCTACTGCTGCTAACCGAAGCTGATCGACGCTGCCTCTGGATGAACAGTGAGCATTGCGGGGGGGGGGGGGTTGGATGAACAGTCCCGGTGGGGGTGGATGAACAGGACCCCGTGGTGTTGCTTCTGGATGAACAAGACCCCGATCGATCGAGCCAGTTGGGGCTGGATGAACAGGACCCCGTGGAGGGCTGGATGAACAGGACCACCCCGTGGAGGGCAGGATGAACAATAGACGGTGGAGGGCAGGATGAACAGTCGCCCGTCGAGGGGTGGTTGAACAGGAGCCCGTGGAGAGGGCAGGTTGAACAGTAGCCGGTGGAGTAGCGCGCGGTGGAGGCTGGATGAACATGAGCCCGTGGATGAACAGTCACAGGTGGAGGCTGGAGGAGGTCGACGGTCGATGAACAGTACGCCACACCCGTGGATGAACAGTCGCAGGTGGAGGCTGGAGGAGGTCCCGTTTTGCAGTACGCCACACCCCTCCCGATCAACAGGACCCCCGTTTTGACCATAGGAGGTCCGTTTCCTCTGTTCTGCGATACGCCAGACCCCTCCCGATGAACAGGATCCATTTCGAACGTGGCCGGTTGAACACAAGGCCGTTTCCTCCGTTCTGCGGTACGCCAGGCCTCGTTTCCATCGTCTGTTCCGTCCAAGCCCTCCCGATGAACACAACGCATTCCATTGCCTCCCCATGAACATGACGCATCCCGTTGCCTCCCCATGAACATGACGACGACGCTGTTTCTCCGTTCCCACCCAGCCATGTACACGAGCCCTGGCCGTACGTATGCGCGAGTAGGCGTTCGAGACCCCGCCCGTATGTATACATACGTGGCCGTATTTTCTTTCTTGCACCCTGGCCGCTGTACGTACGTGTACATGCTACGTGCACGCCTGTACTACGACACGTGCGCGCCTCTACATCGACCAGTATATATGTATGTACACGTTCGCGACCAGAATGACAACGCTACGTACGCTTCGACCGGGTGGGTCCCGACTGTCAGGCACTTCCTTGCGTGCGAAGATGTAGCTGGTGGGTCCTAGCAGTCAGGGGGGCAAAATACGGTGGCCCGCCCGGTGGGTCCCCGTTGTCAGGTGGAGGAATAATTATTTTGCACGTAATAAGGAGGAACTTCCTTGCTACGGCCGTGGACCCAGCTGTCATCCTCTCCACGTACAGCCCACGTCCGATGGAAGCCGTTCGTTGACCACGTTGACCACGCCGCACCGAGAGCACCAAGGCGGTGGACGACGGCGAGGCCTAGGAAGGGGACGACGCAGATCCGGGGAAGAGGCGGCAGTGGATGCCCATGCGTAGAGGAGTACGAGGGTTCACTGGTTCGCTGCGGTGTGAGGCTGCCGTCGCCGCAGAATAACAAGGGGTGTGGGTGAGTAGAGGGATGGCCTGGCCAGCGATGGGAGTAGTAGGGGGCGGCGAGGCCTTCGCCGCATCACAGCCGGCCACGGGAGGCAGGAGCACGAGGCACGACCGGCGCTGGTTTGGGCGGCTGGAGCAAGAAGACCAGAGGTTGAAGAAGCACTACGGCCGCTGGATGGACATTGTATGGTTACTGGAGCTAGAATCGTGCATATTGACTAAGTTGACAAAGCCCTCTGTCCCCGTCAACTTAGTAGGCCCACAAGTCAGCCTCCCACCGAGGTGGGTCCCAGCTAGCAGGGGGTATTCATTTTTTTGAGCGTAATAAGGAGGCACTTCCTTGCGTGCAAAGATATAGCTGGTGGGTCCGAGCTGTCAGCGGCGGTAACATTTTTTTCACGAAATATAGAGGCCCTTTCGATGGGTCCCTGATGTCAGGTGGAGGAATCATTATTTTGCGCGTAATAAGGAGGCATTTCCTTGCGTGCAGCCGTGGACCCAGCTGTCGGCCTGTTCATGTACAATCCACTTCAGATGCATGTCGGTCGTTGACCACGTTGACCAAGCCGCGCCGAGAGCACCAGGGCGGTGGACGACGGCGAGGCCTAGGAAGGGAACGACACGGAGGCAGGGAAGACTCGGCAGTTGTTTCCCACGCAGAGGGGAGTACGACTGTACGAGGGTTTACTGGTTCCTCTGCTGTCGCTGGAGAATAACAGCAGGTGTGGGTGAGTAGAGGGATGGCTAGGCCAGCGATAGGAGTATGGTGGGGCGGTGAGTCCTGCGCGGCAGCACAGCCGGCTGCGGGGAGAAGGGAGCAGGCAGTCCCGCCGGCGCTTGTTTGAGCGGCTGTAGCAGGAAGAGCAGAGATTGAAGAAGCACGGCGGCCATTCGATGGACATCCAACAGTCACTGCTTGTGCGTCAACTTTTTTTAGGAAAGCCTCAAATCTGTGGAAAATAGCATACAATCCATCTGCCATTATTTCTAATAATTTACAGCGCATTTGCTAATTCTTAAGGTTTTTTTGGAGCCCATAGTCTTTTTGTTAGCATTACAGCCCATATTGTAGCCACGGTTAAAAAATTAACGAAATTTTGCTTATTTCGGTGCGGTTCGAACTGTTTTTAATCCCGAAATTTTGACTCACATTCAAACTGATTTTAAAAATAAATGTGTATCAATATAAAATCCGAAAATTCTCCATGCATAAAAATTAATGTAATTTAAAATCTCGAAATGAAAAAAAAGATATTTTAAACTAATTGCCGGTTTGATGTGTTTTAAAAATGTACAGCCCATTTCTCATTACTGATGGGCCATTTTCTCGGCCAGCCGAATGAAGCTCACCTCGTCTTGAAAGATTTGCAGCCCAATAGGCCTGACAAAGCGACTTACTTGGCAAATCACAAAAAAACTGGGCTATGGCCGTGGACCCAGCTGTCAGCCTCTCCACGTACAGTACTCTTCCGATGGAAGTCGGTCGTTGACCACATTGACCATGCCGCGCCGAGAGCACCAAGGTGGTGGACGACGGCGAGGCCTAGGAAGGGGACGACACGGAGCCGGGGAAGACGCGGCAGTGGACGCCCACGCGGAGAGGAGTACGAGGGTTCACTAGTTCAGCTGCGGCATGAGGCTGCCGTCGCCGCAGAATAACAGGGGGTGTGGGTGAGTAGAGGGATAGCATGGGCCAGCGGTGGGAGTAGTAGGGGGCGGTGAGGCCTCCGCGGCATCACAGCCGGCCACGAGAGGCAGGAGCACGCGGCACGACCGGCGCAGCTTTGGCCGGCTGGAGCAAGAAGACCAGAGGTTGAAGAAGCACTATGACCGTTGGATGGACATCGTACAGTCACTGGAGCTAGAATCGTTAATATTGACTAAGTTGACAAAGCCCTCCATCCTCGTCAACTTAGTAGGCCCACAAGTCAGCCTCCCACCAGGTTGGGTCCCAACTAGCAGGGGGATTATTCATTTTTCTGTGTGTAATAAGGAGGCACTTCCGGTGGGTCTAAGCTGACAGCAGGGGGGGACGTTTTTTCGCGTAATACGGTGGTCCGTCTGGTGGGTTCCAGCAGTCAGGGGCAAATGTTTTTTTTCGTGAAATACAATGGCCCGTCCGGTGGGTCCCAACAGTCAGGGGGAAACATTTTTTCCGCGAAATACTAGTGGCCCATCCGGTGGGTCCCTGGTGTCAGGTGGAGGAATAATTATCTTGCGCGTAATAAGGAGGCACTTCCTTGCGGCTGCCATGTTCCCAGCTGTCAGCCTCTCCACGTACAGTACTCTTCCGATGGAAGTCGGTCGTTGACCACATTGACCATGCCGCGCCGAGAGCACCACGGCGGTGGACGACGGCGAGGCCTAGGAAGGGGACGACGCGGAGCCGGGGAAGATGCGGCAGTGGATGCCCACGCGGAGAGGAGTACGAGGGTTCACTGGTTCGGCTGCGGTGTGAGGCTGCCGTCACCGCAGAATAACAGGGGGAGTGGGTGAGTGGAGGGATGGCCTGGCCAGCGATGGGAGTAGTATGGGGACGGTGAGGCCCCCGCGGCAGCACAGCCGGCCACGGGAGGTAGGAGCATGCGGCACGACCGGCGCTGCTTTGGGCGGCTGGGGCAAGAAGACCAGAGGTTGAAGAAGCACTACGGCCGTTGGATGGACATCGTTGACCACGCCGCGCCGAGAGCACCAGGGCGGTGGACGACGACGAGGCCTACGAAGGGAACGACACGGAGCCGGGGAAGACACGGCAGTGGCTGCCCACACGGTGGAGAGTGCGAGGGTTGACTGGTTTGGCTGCCATCGCCGGAAAATAACAGGAGGTGCGGGTGTGTAGAGGGATAGACAGGCCAGGGATGCTAGTATGATGGGGCCATGAGGCCTTCCCGGCAGCACTGCCGGCCACGGGAGGCTGGAGCAGGCTGTTCCGACGGCGCTGGTTTGGGCGGCTGGGGTAGGAAGATCAGAGACTGAAGAAGCATGATTGCCGTTAGATTGACATCTAACGGTCTGACGCTGGTAGAGTCGACTGTTGACCAAGTTTCTTTTTTGAGAAACCTTGTGTACGTATGAACTTAGTAGGCCCACAAGTCAGCCTCCAAATCCGTGGCAGACAACATAAAGCCCATTTGCTATTTTTTTAATTTGCAGCCCATTTGCTAATTCTTAAGTAATTTATTGCAGCCCATTTTCTTCCCAGGACCACAGTCAAAAAGTCCAACCTTATTTTGCATATTTTGGTGGAGGCCGAACTGTTGTAATCCCGAAATGATAAACATTTTTTAAGAACTTATTGATTTTCCAAAAAAATTGTTTTGTTTTTGTAAGCAAATAAGACGTGGGACAATTTAGTTAGTTTAAGGGAAAACCAGTGGTAAAAAATCAGCGTTGGGTGGGAAAAAATAACAAAAATAAGGATGTATATATGAAAAGGGAATTTTATGTGTTTTCAATATAATGATACGTGTATATGAACTAGTAAAACTATAGGTAGAGATTAGAAAACGGATGTAGGACATGCGTTTCAAGAGGAAAATAGAACTGGGCTGTGTGTTTGATTCAGTAAAAAAAACTTCCTGCGATTGTTGTAAGAGAAAATATAACTAACGCTGGTGGGCCAGAGGCCAGTAGATACCTGCTGGATCTTTGTGCCGCGTTGTCGTCATGGGCTGGGCCTGTTAAAAACAAAACAACCCTGGGCAATCTACAGCCCAGTTGAAACTTGCTCGACCTAAAAAAACAATATACGTGCTCAATAAACGAGAGAATTCTGCAAGTATAGACTGATAACTTGGATGCAACACGGATATTGTTTTTTATCGTGATAATAAGTGCATGCACTTGGTTTGAAAAAATTGGAGAACTGGGAATTCGAATGGCGGGTGCTTATGCTACCCATCAAATAAAAATCAGGTGCCTGAAAATTCATTTTGAAACAAATGATTCAGCTTTATATCCACGTCGACCCTCGGCATGATGGTTGGAAGAAAATGCAAGTTCATACCAAAAGATCGTTAACAACAATACCAACTTGCGGACGACAAGGTAGTACAACTACCAATACCTATCTAACTTATAATCTTTTTACTCCTGGCCCTAGTGTTCGTCTGGTAGAAAATCTTCCAGAGGACCAGCTCCCTCTCCTTCTCTTGCTCTAGGTACTCGAGGTGGTACTGGTGCATCACCCAGTTGGTCCTCTGCTGGTCGAAGTTCTTGTTGGTGTGCAGCACCAGAACCTTTTTTGCTGCCCGTCTGCCGGCCGTTGACCATCACCGGCAAGGTATTGCCGGTCTTGTGCCACATCGCGTGCATGCCGCACTCCGACTGTATCTTGCGACGCGTCCATGCGCCCCTTTTGAACGCCCTGGAATTGCGCTGGAAGAAATGCTTCCTTAGGCCACTCAGTGTGATACCTGCAGTATTGTGGAATACAGGTTTTAGTGTACCTAGTTGGCATTTTCATAACATCTTTGGCATGTTGCAGTCACTTGTTTCACTTTTTATTAACTGTCAAATTGTAATTGCTTCACCAGGTCTGCGTCTAAAAAGAAAAGTAGAGCTATAAACAAAGGAATATGTTTGTGCAAGTAGATGGCCGATCGGTGTCTTACCTGGAAGTTTCTCAGGTTGGGTGTAACATATGCCGTGCTCGATGTCGATGGTTGGTATGAACAAATCGATGAGATACTGAAATCTCGCGCTGTCAGCACTCACTTTGGCTTCAAGGTGCTCGATCAGCTACTGAAACGTGGGATCGAACTTGACGCCAGCCGGCAGCACGGGCCAATCCTTCTTCGACTTGCATCGGTAATTCCAGTTATATGGTACTCAATGTATGATCAATCGACTGTTTTAAGTGAATGATGAAAGATTTCGACAGATAAGTGGTACTCCAAATCTGAAGTCCAGAATACCCGAACACGCCGCCAGGGTTCTTGTGTCACCTCACGCGCAGCGTGTTGTCACGTCAATTCAATGTGTGGACATGATGAATAATTTGACCGGCGTATACTAGTACTGCTACTTTACTACTTACTAGTCGTATTTAGTGTCACAATTTATACATAGGTTTAACTAACAATTACGCACTTGAAGCCTAACTGATATATATATATATATATATATATATATGGCTTCTGCACAGCATCTCCATCATCATTATCAGTACATCCTACGCAGGTGAGTTAGGATGCACTTGATCCCAGGAAGGTATCTATCCTTCAAACTAGAGGAGTGCTTCAAACTAATAACAGTACATAATATCCAACAAAAGAGGGTCGTGCTACAGCAGCAGAATACATGGCTCAGTCTAGATATTAGCACGAATCAAATTGTGCATATTTGCTGTTGGCATGAACCACATCGCCGCATGTCGGGTTTGCAAAAGCCATCCATCGCGTGGAAGCTTGATGCCTTTCACACACTGAAGATTATCTGGCAACAAGCCGTGTCGACGAATCTATAGATATGGTGATTCATGAAACCCATGGTATGATGTGTAAACACAGCCCCCCCTCGCGAATGGAAGTTGCATAGCACAGTAATCATTGCCGGTGATATGATCGATGATTCGTTGGATGATCGGACAATTGAGCCCGAGGAACAAGGAGTGGTTGCCGAGGCTGTAAACCCGCCTCCAGTTGAATACGCCTGGCCCAACGGAGCTGGGATCTTTCTCAAACCCGAAGCAGCCATAGCCATCAATGTCATGAATGCCCCACGCATTGTACTGCATGTGGTTTGATGTAATGGTTTGGTCAATTTGGTACCACCGAATGAGCATCAAATGACCACCGTCAGCTGAACGAGCGATAAACCACCACCTATCGACTGGTATGATTCCAGGTCCTGGAATCATGAAGGCCAGCGCATTTGCGTCGGCTGCAACAATTCAAATTGGAGACCAAAAGGACAAAAATAAACAATCATGTTCAGAGTATGTGTGGAATTAAGATTATTATAGCACTGACACATATCATAGACAGAGAATTGCAATGCCGTGGTCATAATCATACCCCAAGTTAAAAAAATAAGCCAATGGCTTTCATATTCTAGCAATATGTCATGGTTCAAACATCATGTAACAATGAGAGGAAAACAGCTATGACAACGCCTACTCATATTCTACCATAGCACTTACTACTACTGTTCTCATACCAACTCTAAGAAATAACATGCGCTATTATAAAAATCTTGTAAACGAGAGTAACTAGATGCCAATTGTTATAGCAATCATGATGTTATGCTCCAAAAATTGTTGCAGCTAGTGGGTTCAAGTCTTCAAGGGCCTAGCTAGCTATACGCGTCCTCCAAGGTAAAAAACACTCCTACTAGTACTACAAAGTATATTACTAGTACAACAATGAAAGAGAAGGTGAGAGGGTTAAAAAATGGAATACGTGGGTAGATGGTGACTGTCCGATCATGGTAGATTATGTGACCATGTTGCACATTAGTGGTACCATGGGTAACGACTGCTAAGATAGTTGATCCCAATATGCCAAAGTCAGCTACAAGGTTCCAGGTTAGACCGAATCGCGGATGCAAATGCACATCCAGGATCGGCGATCTTATTTTGATCGGGGGATGACTGGTCCCAGCAAAATAATGGTGTACCGTTAGGGATGCAAATGATGGTTTGTGCATTCCGTTTGTAATCTCCCGTACCGTAGGATGTCAACCAGATGAAACAAGTCCCCTGGCTTGTCACCGCGAAGATGCGGCCTAGATGGCGCACGGCATCTTCGACCGTGTAGGGGTACAAATCTGTCGCCGCCAACATGCGCCAGCCTATGCCGTTACTGCCTCCTGCATTGATGGCAATCCTTATGTCGAACACCGCGATGAGATAGTAATCGTCGTACACGTCGCTTTGTCGGCGGGTCCGCAATTGCTATCTTCTTCAATCTCATGTAGGCATCATCATACATATTCTTGCCCAGGCAGTCTGGAAGGCCAATCCCAATGGTGGAGAAGGGGTCTACCGGAACGGCCGCACTACTTTGGATGTTGTGCAAAATGATTGTGGTATCTGGCCGGAGGTATGCAAGCCAATCTTCGTTGGCACCGACCCAGACCTATATATAAGACGGCGGGCAGCGGAGAAATTACAGGATGGAAATGGAATAACTTTGTACTACATGATCAAACTCCATTACTGACCTGCACATCGGATAAAATCCGACTACCTCTCAACATCGGCAACTCTAGCGGAGTCAGCGTGCAACCATGGCCAGGGAGCGGTGGACTGTTCGAAGGATTGTCCCATAGAAGAACCTTCTCCTCGAGGATGCATGGAAGACCAACTGTAACATCCCAAGATTCTAAATTTTGGAATGTTATAATAAATAGATGGATTTGATTGATTGTTTGAAAGTGAGTGAATTCGAAACCTTTTTGAAAGTTAAATGAGAGGGAAAAAAGGACTTTCCCAAACTTTCATCTTTGCTTTCTAATCTCCTTGGATTCAAATACTTTTCATCACAAAACCCCGGAGAGAAGATGACATGACTTCTTCCATTTATTTAAATGACAAGGGTTTTTGAAAACATTTGAATTTCATTTGGAAAATATTTCCAATCCAGAAACTTTATGCAACTCAATGATTTTCAAGAGTGAAGATAAAATGACTTCTTCAAAACATATGAAATATGAGTTGGGAGTTTCAAAGAATTAAATTCAAAGCCCCTTTTGAATTTATTTCCAATTTGGAGTTATTTGAGTTTTATTCAAATTATTTTTCTCCCAAATAAAAATATATGGAAAATAGGGTAACATGATTCCCTACAATAGAAAATTGGAGAGAAATAAATTTGAATTAATTTTGGTATTTTTAAAATGATTTTTGTTGGATTTTATTAGACCAGTAGCACTCTTTGAATTATCTGAATTTGTGTGGATTTTATTTGACTCTAGGGAAATGTTCAGGTTGTAGAAAATCTTTTTCTGCAAATTTTGATATATTATATGCCTGTGTAAAATTTTTATTTATTTTGGTTTTATTTTTGTTTTGCTTGAAAAAATGTTTTAAAAAAAACCTTTCCGCCGAGTGGGCCGGCCCAGCCGAAGCCAGGCCAAGGCCCAGCGCGCCGCCGCCTTCGTCCCCGACTCCACCTCCCGCACGCCATCGCCACCGCCGTGCCTCATGCGGAAGCCGCCGCCGCCTCCCTTTCCCCTCCTCCACGCCACTTCTTCCCCCATCCCCCTATTTATGCGCCGCACCTCCTTTCCTCTGGAGCCGCCGCCTCCCGCATCCCGTCGCCGCCCGCGCCTCTGCTCGCCTGCGCCGCCGCCTGCTAGCATCGCTGCCCGCGCCACTGCTCGCCTGCACCATCGCCTGCTAGCGCCGCCGCCCGCTGCCATCGCCTGCGCCGCACCCCGCCGCACGCGCTGCCATAGCCGCGCCGGAGCATGCCGCCCTCGCCAGAGCCGCCGCTCCCCCGATCTAAACCGCCACTGCCGCCGGTTTATTTGCCCCGACCGGTAAAGACCCGCAAAAAACCCGATATGGTTTTCTTCGGTTTTTCCTTCTAGATCGTTTTTTTCTTTGTGGTTAGTACTATTCAGAGAACGTTCGCTATTTATCCCTTCGCAGCAAACGAATTCATTCATTAGCACTCGGTAACGAACGTTCGTTATTTAGTCTCTTCCTTTTATTTTCAGTTTTCAGCCAGGGACCTATTTGTGATAAATTTCTTCACAGATTAGTCCCTGTATTTCAAACGATCACATCTTTTTACTCGTTGATCCAAATCCAATGAAACCAACGCCCACGTCTTCGTTATGATCTCCTCAATCCAGTAAAACAACTCAAACCTGTTTTTGAAAATTCAAAATTTTTAATTAGATCAGATTTGTATTCAAACTTCGTTTGATCGTAACTTGAGTTTCGTAACTCCGTTTGAGTTGATTCTTTTTGCAAATCGAAGCTCTTGATCTAAACTTTCTGATAAGGCCAAATTCATATAATTTTGGTACTGTTAGAAATTGCTTTATGTTGCAAGAGTTATTTGCTTGGTTTTGATGTTTTCCGAATTGTCTTCTTCGTTCTTACTGAGTTTTTTGAGTGATTTCTTATGTGTGGTTACTATTGCTTGCTTACGATAGATTGACCAGAGTGTGACGAGTAGAACTATAAAGAGTTTTGAGTGCGAATCATCTTCATCAACATTGGCGGCAAGTTCACACTTTGATCATATCCCTTTTCATACCCAGTTTTTTATGCATTAGTTTCAACCCTCAAACATTGCATGAGTAGAATTGATAACATGGGGGTATCGGGAAGTAGTTGATGAGGTAGGAACCTATTGCCTTGCAATCAAACCTTGGGAGTTACTATTACGTTATGCTTATATTGCCATGCTATGCTCGTAGACGTGGATTGGGTTTGAGAGAATTTCAGGACAGATGTGAGATTGTTAATTAATGGTTCACTTAAGGTGGCAACTTTAACACACATCTGGGTGGATTGAGGCACCTGGGTATTCCAGTGATTGCCTGTCTAGGCACCTGGGTACTCCAGGATTTCCTGTTTTTTTATGGACCGCCACCCAGGCTCAAAGGGATCAAGAGTTTATTCAGACTAGAAACTTCCGTGTGCAGCCACAAGCTACTATGGGCTCTAGCATAGTTGACTAAGTTGTGCGAACTATTACAGTGGTAGACTAGCAGATGTAGGGGAAAGTAGGTGTAACGGTCTACCTGATCGTAAGGTGCTAGCGCTTCTGAAAGACTATGTCTCGGTCATCCGTTTTTCAAACACCATGCAGTGCGAGAATCCCAACGGAGGAGATCGAGTCTTGTGGGGAAAAGTGCGCAAACCTCTGCAGAGTGTATAAACTAATCATGATTAGTCGTGTCCCCGGTTATGGACATCTTGAGTATCTAGTACTTGGATTATCATGGGAATCTCATCATGTTACTTTAAATTAAGTTTGTTGGGTTTAATGATGTTACTTAATTGGGATTGAGAATGCTGTCAACCATTCTCAATGTTCAACAACCACCATGATAGTTAAATAAAATTTATTCCTTTGCAGTAGGGAAAAATTGGCTTTTCACAAAAACCTTATAACCATAGAGCTTTTCCACCAGCCATATATGCATGTAGTGATAGCCATTGTTCATCATTTCTCTCTATGGTGTGAATTTGCCAGTACATTCAATGTACTGACCCTTTGTGGCTGCAACGTCTCATGTTGCAGGATTTTCTTACGACGAGTAAGTGATACGTTAGGGTTACGATTTCTACACTCAACTTTTCCGTTGGTGTTGATGGGAATCCACAACCTTGTTACTTCCGCTATTTTGGATTGAGGTAATAGTATTTACGTTACTTTTAAATGTGATTTACCTCTATTATAAATCCTCGAGTACTGTGTGTGTCAGCATACCGATCCAGGGATGATACTTAAGCACAAAGACTTGATCCATTCGGGTCAGGTCGCTACAAGATGGTATCAGAGCACATGTTGACTGTAGGATGTGACCCTAGAAACTGGCAAGCCCATAGGAAAGATTTTTCTCTATAACTTTCCCTTTCAAAAAGATCTTTTACCTCTCTTCTCTTCTGAGCTTATTCAAAAATTCCCTTTTAGTGAGACCATATCCCTTTTCCCTTTGGATCACTCGAAGATTCGACGGATGAGACCACTCCAAGAAGTACAAGATATTGTACAACTAAGACTGCTTCGGAATGAAGAGGATTTTACTGTGCATCTGAATAATGGAAATTACAATGGTTGAAGACTCCGAAGACTAGGAGAATTTGAAGGCCCTGATGAATTTCTAGATTTAGTATGACCTAGGAAGGCTACCCTTATGGAACTTGGCAAACTAAGGAAGCTGTCAATACCTGAGATCAAGGTGTATTGGAGAAAGACTGGAACATGGAGCATTGGAACCCAAAGTTTTGTCAAGAAAACCCTAAGACATGAGATATCAACTATGGAAGATAGCTCATGGCAATAACAAGGGCAGAAACACGGTTATCCGTGATGTCATCGCCCGCTTATGCTATTTGTCACCGGGCTGAGTTAAGCAGGGATTTCTCGGAAGGATTGGATGGTAGAAGGCTGATGGAGCACCTATCAGCGAAAGATGAAGTTTTAACCTTAGCCGGTGTATCACCAGGATCTGAAATAGTACATCAAGAATTTTAAGATGGAGCTCCAGGAAGCCGTATTTGACGAGAAAACATTTCGTGAAGAACTTAGGAGCAAGAAGCTGAAAGTAGCCAAATTGGAGGAACAAAACCTCGAGATACCGGAGATTTGTCAGGAACTAAAGGACAGTAGGACCATGGTTCATGCGAAGGATGTTGAAACCAAAAGTTTGGAACACAACTCCAGAATATTAAAGGACGTCACGAGAGACTTCGCGTCAACAGAGTTGATCTAGCAAAAGAACTTGAGAAAGACAAACATGATCAGAAGAAGCCATCGGAGACATGAACAAGACTCGTAGAGCTTGATGACTTTGAAGATTTATTGACCTTTAGAAGACCCAACCCCTGTTATATGCCTATGCTAGATGCTACGTTTGTGAGCGGTCATTTGTTTGATGTTTTTCCCGACAGCCACAAATAAAATCTGCCTTTTCAAAACTTTTGTTTTTATTGTGTGTATCCCTCTCTATTTCTCTTATCTCACCCCAAACCCTTGGACCCCATAGAGGATGAATGGAGATGAGCTTGTACTTTCTGGACCGATGAGTCAGTTGGAGACAGACCGATGGATTCAGAACCCGGAGGATTGCATGAAGAATAAACCTATAGTGGGAAAGGTATGACCCAGCATGCTATTCAATGCTTTGAAAGAGGTGCTGCTACTTGCTGGAGGATGTGCCAAACCATCAATGGATGGCAAGCAGTAACCACTTGGAAAGAATTTAAGTTGACTCTGCCAAAGTCTTAGTTTGTGTCCTAGGAGTTGAAGCCTTATGGAAAGGATATGAAGAAACCTTGTGCATGCAAGATTTGTGAGAAATAGGACACACCCATAAAGAACACAAGGATGAATGCCCAAATTGTGAAGGAAGTCACCCAGTTGAAGAATGCCCAACTAGGCAGATTACTTGTTTCTTGTGTTAAGGGACTACCCCCTATCCTGCTCAGTGTCACATTTACCCCATGGTACAATGAACCTTCCAGCATAAGAAAGAAGTAATGAAAGGAGCCCTCATGGAAATTTTAGAAGAAGTTGTGATGAAGGAAGAGATGGAGGACACACCTAAAGAAGACCCGAGAAAACCCTGCACTAAGTCTTGCTATTCATGTGGAGAAGAAGGACACATCTCCCAAAATTGTTTGAATGGGGATCTAGTAGAATTCCTGACAGAGGAAGTAGAATATGACTGAGGGAGTCCTGGATTAGGGGGTCTCCGGATAGCCGGACTATCTCCATTGGCCGGACTGTTAGACTATGAAGATACAAGATTGAAGACTTCGTCTCGTGTTCGGATGGGACTCTACTTGGCGTGGAAGGCAAGCTAGGCAATAGGTATATGGATATCTCCACCTTTGTAACCGACCTTGTGTAACCCTAACCCTCTCCAGTGTCGATATAAACTGGAGGGTTTTAGTCTGTAGGACAACAATCACAACATACAATCATACCATAGGCTAGCTTCTAGGGTTTAGCCTCTCTGATCTCGTGGTGGATCTACTCTTGTAACACCCATATCATCAATATCAATCAAGCAGGACGTAGGGTTTTAACTCCATCAAGAGGGCCCGAACCTGGGTAAAACTTCGTGTCCCTTGCTTCCTGTTACCATCCGGCCTAGACGCACAGTTCGGGCCCCCTACCCGAGATCCGCCAGTTTTGACACCGACATTGGTGCTTTCATTGAGAGTTCCTCTGTGTCGTAGACGTTAGGATTGATGGCTCCTACTATCATCGGTAGCGATGCAGTCCAGGGTGAGACTTTTCTTCCCGGACAGATCTTCGTATTTGGCGGCTTTGCACTGCAGGCTAATTTGGAAGCTACGCCCCTGGCCATCAGGTTAGATTTGGAAGTTTGAACTACACGGCCGACATCCACGGAGACTTGATCTTCGACGGATTCGAGCCACAGCCGGGCGCGTCGCACTGTCTCGATGGGCATGACATAGCTCTGCCACCGGACGGTACTACAGAGGTCGCGCCCACACTAGCTCCGACCCCTCAGCTCGGAGCCAACTGCACCAATCGAGGACGGGTGGCTAGAAACCGCCTCAGGGGCTGCAGTCTCGACGGCGATCGAGCCAAACACCAGCATAATCCTCTGCGCAACCAGTGACTCCAAGGTGCCGGACTCTCTTCCGGACCCCGAACCATCCGCGCCCCGGCCTATCAAATTCGAGTGGGCGCCGATCATGGAATTCACCGCCGCGGATATCTTTCAGCACTCGCCCTTCGGCGACATTCTGAATTCACTAAGGTCTCTCTCTTTGTCAGGAGAGCCCTGGCCGGATTATGGCCAACAGGACTGGGATGCGGACGACGAAGAAATTCGACGACCACCCACCACCCACTTTGTAGCCACTATCGATGATTTTACCAACATTCTCGACTTCGACTCCGAAGACATCGACGGTATGGACAACGATGTAGGAGACGAACATGAACCAACACCTATAGGGAACTGGAAAGCCACCTCATCGTATGACATATACATGGTGGATACACCCAATGAAGGCAACGACGACGAGATAGCGGAGGATGACCCCTCCAAGAAGCAACCCAAGCGCCAACGTCAGCGGCGCCGCTCTAAGTCCCGCCAAAGCAAAAGTGGTGATACCGGTGCAGGAGATAATAACACTCCGGATAGCACCGAAAACAACGAAAACCCCCTCTAGCAAGAGTTAGATCAGGAGGATGAAGGTGCCAGCTCTCCTGAGAGAGCGGCTGGCGGAGAGGAGGAGGATGACAATTACATGCCCCCCTCCGAAGATGAGGCAAGCCTCGGCGACGATGAATTTGCCGTACCAGAGGATCCCATCGAACAAGAGCGCTTCAAGCGCAGGCTTATGGCCACGACAAATAGCCTGAAGAAAAAGCAGCAGTAGCTTCAAGCTGATCAAGATCTGCTAGCTGACAAATGGACTGAAGTCCTCGCAGCCGAGGAATATAAACTCGAGTGTCCCCCCAAGAGTTACCCAAGGCGCAGGTTACTACCCCGACTGGAGGAAGAAGCGTATGATACGGCTGACCGGCCACCTCGTGGCTGCGATAGAGAGGCATTCCTGCCGAAAGCTCAGCCTCCACCCCAACGCCATCCAAATAAAAAGGCATGGGGATATGCCAGACCTGCGAGACATATTGGAGGACAAAGCAAAGCACTCAAGATCGATCTACGGATCACGAGGGCGCACCACTCTACGAGACGGTAAACGTCATGCCGGATACAGTAAAAGCAAATCCGGCCGGGCCGAACACAGTGGGCAGGACCCATACGAGCTGCGTCGCGATATAGCCCAATACAGAGGCGCCACACACCCCTTATGCTTCACAGACGAAGTAATGGAACATCAATTCCCAGAAGGTTTCAAACCTATAAACATTGAATCATACGATGGCACAACAGATCCCGCGGTATGGATTGAGGACTTCCTCCTCCACATCCACATGGCCCGCGGTGATGACTTACATGCCATCAAGTACCTCCCACTAAAACTCAAAGGACCAGCACAGCATTGGCTTAATAGCTTGCCAGCGGACTCCGTTAGCTGTTGGGAAGATCTGTAAGCCGCATTCCTCGACAACTTGCAGGGCACTTATGTGCGACCACCAGACACCGATGACTTGAGCCACATAATTCAGCAGCCAGAACAGTCGGCCAGGCAATTCTGGACTCGGTTCCTTACAAAGAAAAACCAAATCGTCAACTGTCCGATGCGGAGGCCTTAGCGGCTTTCAAGCACAACATCCGAGACGAGTGGCTAGCCAGGCACCTTGGTCAGGAAAAGCCGAAATCTATGGCAGCCCTCACGACGCTCATGACACGCTTTTGTGCGGGAGAAGACAGCTGGTTGGCTCGCAGTAACAACATATCAAAGAACCATGGTACCTCAGATACCTAGGACGGCAACAGCAGGTCGCGTCACAACAAGCATAAGCGCCGCATTAACGGCGAAAGTACTCAGGATACGGTAGTCAATGCCGGATTCAAAGGCTGTAAACTCGCTCAGCGGAAAAGCCATTCAAACAAAGTACGCCGGGTCCGTCCAGCTTCGACCGTATACTCGACCGCTCATCCCAAATACACGGCACCCCAGACAAGCCAGCCAATCACACCAACAGGGATTGTTGGGTGTTCAAGCAGGCCGGCAAGTTAATCGCTGAAAACAAGGACAAGGGGCCGCATAGCGATGACGAGGAAGAACCCCGACAGCCGCACACTAGAGGACAGAAGAGGTTTCCCCCACAAGTGCGGACGGTGAACATGATATATGCAACCCACATCCCCAAGAGGGAGCGGAAGCATGCGCTCAGGGACGTATATGCATTGGAGCCAGTTGCCCCAAAGTTCAACCCTTGGTCCTCCTGTCCGATCACCTTCAAACGCAGGGACCACCCCACTAGTATCCGTCACGGCGGATTCGCCGCACTGGTCCTAGACCCAATCATCGACGGATTTCACCTCACTCGAGTCCTTTTGGATGGCGGCAGCAGCCTGAACTTGCTTTATCAAGACACAGTGCGCAAAATGGGTATAGACCCCTCAAGGATCAAACCCACAAAGACGGCCTTTAAAGGCGTCATTCCAGGCGTAGAGGCCCACTAACAGGCTCAATTACACTTGAAGTGGTCTTCGGATCCCCGGATAACTTCCGAAGCGAAGAGTTAATCTTCGATATAGTCCCGTTCCGTAGTGGTTATCACGCATTGCCTGGACAAACCGCATTCACTAGATTCAATGCGGTACCACATTATGCATACCTCAAGCTCAAGATGCTAGGACCTCGCGGAGTTATTACAGTCAATGGAAACGCAGAGCGCTCTCTCCGAACAGAGGAGCACACCGCGGCCCTCGCAGCAGAAGCGCAAAGCAGCCTCTACAGGCAATCTACCAGTTCGGCGTTTCAAAGCCCGGACACCTTCAAGCGTGCTCGGGGCAATCGGCAAATAGACCGCCTGGAGCGATCTAAGCTCGCGTAGCAATACGACGGCCACCCCAATCCCAGCGCAACGACGTTGTTCGTGCCGCGCATACATCATTGCGCATTAAAAATACCATGGGCACGGATGGGGAGGGGGAGGCACAACTACGACACGTCCCAGAACGCGGCCTAAAACGCACCAGGGGCTTCCCGTTTGGTTATTTTCCTTTTTCTTTCAGGACTTCAATCTCTGGAAACACTGTCTGGCAGCTCTATTGCCGAACACATGATACAGCAACCAAGGAGGCCAACGACTATGGAATTCCCAGGTGGATTAGAGATTTCACATAATTCCTCAGCTCGCCCTTGGAAGGGACATAGTCCTACTCTTTTGCTCATTACACCATCTGTATCACTCTGCTTTAATGCAATTTTTTAATATACAATGCATGACATTACGATTATTACCGCACTTTTGTTATATGTATACATATCTATGTGTTCATTAATGACGCCTAGCAACCATACACTCTGGTACGGCCAATGCACCAGGGGCTTACGTACCCATAATATGGTGTAAAAAGTCCGAACACTTTCACAAGTGCGGCACCCCAAACTTATAGCATTATATGCATCAGCTCCGAATCATGTCTTTGGTCAAATGTTGGGTTTTCCCGGCTCCTATGTTTTGGCACCTTACGTTCCGCTCTATCGGCTAAGGTAGCGCTAGGAGAACTACTGCGATTGTGCCCCGGTTCTGCTGGGCCAAGAACCTCAGTAGAGAAAGTTAAAACTGACTGTCATGATAAGGCGAGAGACTGGTCGTTGTTCGGGGAGGTTTTTCGAGTCCCTAAAGACTTATGCCGCTTAGGGAGAGGGGCCGGCTCCGTCTGGCTTACAGGCGTGTATCGTGCCCCGAATTCGGCCTTCCGAATACCAGGGGCTTCGCCAAAATTTAAAATTATAGAATTCTATGGCTAAGTGAGAGTGCTAAAGCATTATTAGTCCGGTTGCCTTGTTCTTTGTGCTGAGCACCTCCCTCGAAGGACCCAAACATGGGATCAAGAGTTCTCAGGTTTATCCCGAACACCCTGGCACTCGTGGCATGGGGGCAGAAGCCGAGGACTAGCCATCTCTCAGATTGGATAAACAGCCAAACAGAAGGTAATATTTTAAATTCACACAAGCGTTGCATAGCGCATATGAAACAAGTTTTCATTACAAAGGATAAAAACGAGCAAGTCTCTTTCAAATATTACATTTTGTGAACACTCATCCGCGATAAGACGGGCGCCAGGCAGAACACCCTCGTAGTACATCTCGGGGTGGCGGTGCTCCTCGCCCTCCGACGGCCCCTCCTTGATCAGATTCACGGCGTCTAGCTTGACCCACTGCGTTTTCACACGGGCAAAGGCCCGGCGTGAACCTTCAATGCAGACGGATCGCTTGATGACCTCCAGCCGTGGGCATGCATCCACAAGCCGCCTCACCAGGCCAAAGAAGCTGTTCGGAAGGGCGTCGCCATGCCACAACCGGACTATGAAGCCCTTCATGGCCTGATCGGCCGCCTTATGTAGCTCAGCCATCTGCTTCAGCTGGTCGCTCATTGGCACCGGATGCTCGGCCTCAGTATACTGAGACCAGAACAGCTTCTCTGTCGAGCTTCCGTCCTCGGCCTGGTAGAACAGTGCGGCATCGGACACACCGCGGGGCAAATCTGCGAATGCTCCTAAAGAGCTCCGGATTCGGGTAAGTAATCGGTAATTCACCTTTAAATGCTTCCTTTGCATATAGAAAGCCTTACCCGCCACTATCTTCTTCATCATGTCGATCTCCTGAATGGCCTTTTGGGCCTCGGCCTTGGCACTCTTCGTGCTCTCACGGGCCGCGGCAAGCTTAGACTCTCTCGTCTTTAAGTCAAGCTCCAACGCCTCGTGCTTCGTCACGAGAGCTTGGAACTCTTGCTGCACCTCGCCCACCCGAGCCTCGTGCCTCTCTCACTCGGTGCGCTCCTAGGCCGCCTTTTCTTCGGCCTGGGACAGCGCTTGCTTCAGGGTCGCCACCTCGGTCGTGGCCCCTGGCAAACATACAATGATCCTGTCATTTGCAACCGCGTCCTTTTTTATATACATATATCTATAGACGGGGTATTACTTACCCTTGTTCTCCTTGAGCTTCCTCTTAGCAAGGTCGAGCTCTTTCTGGGACCCCTCTAGGGCCTCCTTCAGCACAGCGACCTCCGCAGTTAGTGCGGCGGACGCCAGCAGCGAAGCCTGCATATGCATATTGACATACTTATATTAGACTCCTGTGATATTATTTGATCCTCTGTTCGGCTTTTCTTTGTGAGCACCGAACATAGCATCAGGGGCTACTGTCTATGCGGTAACACTTCTACTACATTTTAAAATAGTTACCTCGAAGCCTGTTAGAAGTCTAGTACAGGCTTCAGTCAATCCGCTCTTCGCGGACTAAAACTTCTGGATCACCGCACTCATGATAGTGTGGTGCTCCTCCTCGATGGAAGCACTGCGAAGTGTTTCCAACATAGTGTCCGGCGCCTCTAGGTAAAGGGTGGAAGGCTCGGCCTCTCGCCTAGTGTTTTGTTCCACTCTTGCCGCCCTAGTTTCCGTCATACCGGTGTTATGTTCCCGGATTTTGCGTTCCTTACGCGGTTGGGTTATAATGGGAACCCCTTGATAGTTCGCCTTGATTAAAGCTTTTCCAGCAATGCCCAACCTTGGTCTTACCATTTGCCACCTAGCCTTTTCTTTCCCTTGGATTCTGCATACTCAAGGGTCATCTTTATTTTAACCCCCCGGGCCAGTGCTCCTCTGAGTGTTGGTCCACCTGTCAGCTACCGGTGGCCACCAGGGGCAACTCTAGGCTGGCCTACCTGTCCAACAGAGGTCACCGGCACTGGTGTCTCACCCTCCTTAGAAGGGGACCGCCTGCCCGAGCTCGGATCCGTTAGAGGGTTCGGCGCGGTGTTCGGCTGAGCGCCGAACTTGGAGCTTCCGCGGACCCCGTCCCCTCGGCTCCCGGAGTCCGGAAGGTCGCCTTGAGGCGCCTCCGGGACTATCCCCCCCGATCTGGTGCCTCTTGAGACAGCACCTCGGTGTCGTCGGCCGGATGAGGGGAGGTGGCCGTCGGGACTGGATCGCTATCCATGTCCGACGCGCCCAGGGAGCCGTCTGAGGATACCTCGATATTGGCTCGGGGCAGCCTGCACAATGGAGTTCGGCGTTAGGGAAAGCAATGCGACAATGGAATCCTATCGGTTACTTTGGTATCCAAATACTTACGATCTCCCCTGGGGCTTGCCCCTGGGCAACCACTCGTCTTCACTTTCGTCGGCAGCGGTGGAGCTGTTTGGAGCTTCCTTCCCTTCTTGGACCCTTCGGCCTCCCCAGTTGGGGCGGCCTTCCATTTTTTTCTCCCCCAGTCGGTGGGGGAGCCTCTTCTTCCTCTTCCTCGTCTTCGGGGGAAGAGTGCACCGCAGAGTCATCAGACAGTGAGTCCGGCGATGCCTGGCGTCGGGAACTCTATCGAGCTCCCTTGGCCTTCTTGGTCTTCTCCGGCACCTTATAAGGGGCCGGAGTCAGCATCTTCGTCAGAAGAGCGTCTGCGGGGCCTTCGGGCAAGGGAGCCGGACAGTCGATCTGTCCGGCCATCTTCTGCCAGTCCTGTCAAAATTACGGGAGTTTAGATCCCGCATAGAGCCAATCTATATATATAAAACAAATATCCTGTAAGAGGCAAAACAACTTACCGCACTGGCGTAGCGCTTCATGCTGAATCCGCCATCCTCAGTAATGGGGGGAGGGACCGCGGCGCCCTTGAACAGCACCCTCCAGGCATCTTCATGAGTCGTGTTGAAGAGCCTGTTCAGAGTTCGGTGCTGCGCCGGATTGAACTCCCACAAGGTAAACTCCCATTGTTGGCACATGAGTATCCGGCGAATGAGCATAACCTGGACTATGTTGAAAAGCTTGAGCTTCTTATCCACCATGTTTTGAATACATGACTGGAGTCCGGTCAGCTCTTTTGAATTACCCCAGGACAGGCCCTTCTCTTTCCAGGAGGTGAGCCGCATGGGGATGCCAGATCGGAACTCGGGGGCCGCTACCCATGCGGGGTCGCGCGGCTCGGTGATATAGAACCACCCCGATTGCCACAACTTTATGGTGTCCACGAAGGTGCCCTCGAGCCATGTGATGTTGGGCATCTTTCCCACCATGGCGCCTCCGCACTCCGCCTGGCGGCCGCTCACTACCTTTGGCTTGACATTGAAGGTCTTCAGACATAAGCTGAAGTGAGGCTTAATGCGGAGGAAGGCCTCACACACGATGATGAATGCCGAGATGTTGAGGATGAAGTTCGGGGCCAGATCGTGGAAATCCAGGCCGTAATAAAACATGAGCCCCCGGATGAAGAGATGGAGAGGGAATCCC
This sequence comes from Triticum urartu, assembly GCF_003073215.2. Classification (NCBI taxonomy): domain Eukaryota; kingdom Viridiplantae; phylum Streptophyta; class Magnoliopsida; order Poales; family Poaceae; genus Triticum; species Triticum urartu. The sequence continues at coordinate 76,996,803 of NC_053026.1, read as the reverse complement.
AGTCCACGAAGGAAATGGGTGAGGAATACCACCCTCTCATGGGGCTCAGTGGTGGGGATGAGCTGTCCCTCATCTGGGAGCCGGTGCGCGATGTCGTCGTGCATGTATCCGGCTCTCCTCAGTTTCTTGACGTCTCCCTCCGTGATGGAGGAGACCATCCACTTGCCTCCCACTCCAGACATGGTTGGAGAAGGTTGAGATGGAAGTGAGGACTTGGGCGCTAGAGCTCGAGTATGCGGGAGCGGATGAGCAGAGGAGGAAGAAGGCGTGGATAGAAAGGTGAATCCTTATCCCTTTATATGGGCGGACAAAATTAATCGTCCCCACTTGCCTAGTAAAACTCGCTTATGCCCCAGGCGCTGCAATTGATGGCGCGGTTGGGTTACCCACGCCCGTATTGATGAGAATCCCGTAATAAGGGGACACGATCTCTGCTTTGACAAGACGTGTCGAAAAACTGCCTCGCGTTATGTGCGGAGCTGGTTAAAAGAAACGGTTCGAATAATCACCGGGGCATGACGTAACGTCATGTTGCCAAAACAAGCTAGCGGATTAGATCTGCGAAAGCATTATTCTCTCTGCGGTGGAATGTGGAACTTATTTGGCAGGGTCGGACACTATCCTCGTATTCAACTTCTTCTGTAATGTATTCGGAGAAGGAACCCGCCTTGCAATGCCGAAGACAACTGCGCGCCGGACTCGTCGTCATTGAAGCCTGGTTCAGGGGCTACTGAGGGAGTCCTGGATTAGGGGGTCTCCGGACAGCCGGACTATCTCCATTGGCCGGACTGTTAGACTATGAAGATACAAGATTGAAGACTTCGTCTCGTGTCCGGATGGGACTCTACTTGGCGTGGAAGGCAAGCTAGGTAATACGTATATGGATATCTCCTCCTTTGTAACCAACCTTGTGTAACCCTAACCCTCTCCGGTGCTATATAAACTGGAGGGTTTTAGTCCGTAGGACAACAATCACAACATACAATCATACTGTAGGCTTGCTTCTAGGGTTTAGCCTCTCTGATCTTGTGGTAGATCTACTCTTGTAACACCCATATCACCAATATCAATTAAGCAGGACGTAGGGTTTTACCTCCATCAAGAGGGCCCGAACCTGGGTAAAACTTCGTGTCCCTTGCCTCCTGTTACCATCCGGCCTAGACGCACAGTTCGGGACCCCCTACCCGAGATCCGCCGGTTTTGACACCGACAATGACCCATGGGAAATAGAAGCCCTGATTGGAATGGAAAAGTCCAAGAAGAGAAACTGATTGGAGCCCAGGAGGGACCTGAGTCATATCACCTGGTATAGGTGCAAGGAGTCAGGGCACTACCTCAACAGTTGCCCAAAAAGGAAAACTCGATACTTGTTAGAAGTAATATGTTTTAGTTGTAATGGAGCAGGGCACTTTGCGAGAGAATGCCCCAAGGAGAAGGAAACTTGTGCTAGATAGTTGAGTTTGCAACAAAAGAAATGGAGTAGTAGAAGTGAGAACATTTTCTTTTATATTGAGGTGTTGAGTTGAGACATGTAATGGAAAAGCGAGAGATTGTAATCAATTGAGAGTGAATAAAGTTAGCATCGTTGGTATTGATATGGATTTTATGAGTTGTTACTCTATGAAGAAGGATTTTGACCATTTCTGAAGATATGAGAAATATGGTCTATGGAAGATTTGTGCATTTTAAAGGTGGTAGTACCCTGTAAGAACCCTTGACCCCTGGAAAAGATAAGGATACTCCACTGAGTGGATTTCGGACAAAATGAATACGAGTTTTGTCTCGATATGTGTGATACCCCAAGAGTATGTGGGATGAAGTTGGAGACTGTCAGTTGTTTGGACCAACTGTGATCAAGGAGTCATAAGAGAATGTTATGTTGATTCGAGATAGACTGAAGGTAGGTCAGTCTAGACAGAAGAGTTATACAGACTCAAAAACGCAAGGAGGTAGTCTATGAAATTGGAGACAGAGCATGTCTTCGTGTGCCCCCTCTGCGAGGAGTTAAACAATTTGGAGTTAAGGGAAAGTTAGCCCCGAGATTTTTAGGACCATACCGAGTTTTTGAGCGTATGGGAGAAGTGGCCAACAAGTTGGAGTCACCCGAAGGATTGTCAGGAGTTCATGATGTGTTTCACATTTCCCAGTTGAAGAAGTGCCATGCTGAGATGGCCAATATTCCCCTGTAAGGATGCTTGACCTTGGAAAGGATAATGATGTTCCACGAAGTGGAATATGGACTCCATAAGTATAAGTTTTTATCTCGGTATGAGGGATATCCCACGAGGATGAAGAGATAAATTACTATTGGATATAAAGGAGGTATGATGTCAGAAATATGGATCAATGGAAACTCCATGATGAGTCTGAATAATCATGTCCTAGTTTGGTGCCAATAGAAGGAAGGAAGACAGTACAATTGGATGGATTTAAGAATACTAGGAAGTTGGAAGTTGGAATAATGATCAGTTGCCCGATGATAAGTTCAAGGACTACAAGTGATGAGATGGGCCATAACCCACAGGCCCCAGGACCTGCCAAGAAGCAAGCACATTCTTGCTGAAGGAAAAACCCAAGAGGATGATATGACGTTTATCGGCAGACAATTTTATAGGAGTAACGCAAAACCTGAGAGTTGTGAAGGAACGATAGATGTTTGTTTGGCTTGTAGAATCAATGGATTTTCCGAACCCAGTTCGTCGACAAGAGAAATTCTGCAATGCTTGTGAGGATGATCGAGTGTTAGAATGCGAGATTCGCTAAAACGTATACACGGTAATGATTTGGGTGCGGGATGGATATATCACCATACCGACTTACTCTTATTATTCGCCTTGTTATATGGGATGGTAAATCTGAGTGACTTACCTATAGTAGAGAGACTATGGTATTAAACCTTGTTTGAACCTTAGAATGGTATAGCAATTTTCCCTGGTACAAGGCAGCTTTTGCCAACCGTAGGTTATACGGTGAGATTCAACCCAGACCCAGTTCCTGCAGGAGAAACCATAAATTGTTGACCACCCTGAGATATCGATAGCTGTTTAGTATTGGCATCAAACCCGTCAGCTAAGAAGACCCAGTCTCGGAAGAACCTTACCAAGATGAAAGACAGAAGAATTGAGGAAAAGGTTATGCCGCTACTGAAAGAGCCCAGATAAGGAATTATCCTGAAGATCTGAGAAGACCGGCCCTATCAAGAATAAGGATGGAGTATATGAGTATTGATGGGATCGTAACGACGTTTCTAAGGTGGTAGCACCCCAGACCCCGTGTGATGATCAATGGATTTTGAGGAGACCCCAAACCCTAATCTATTTCTTGCTAGCCTCTCCGAATCTTGAGGACGAGATTCATTTTAAGGGTGGTAGGCTTGTAACATCCCAAAATTCTAAATTTTGGAATGTTATAATAAATAGATGGATTTGATTGATTGATTGATTGAATGATTGAAAGTGAGTGAATTCGAAACCATTTTGAAAGTTAAATGAGAGGGAATAAAAGGATTTTCCCAAACTATCATCTTTGCTTTCTAATCTCCTTGGATTCAAATACTTTTCATCACAAAACCCCAGAGAGAAGATGACATGACTTCTTCCATTTATTTAAATGACAAGGGTTTTTGAAAACAGTTGAATTTCATTTGGAAAATATTTCCAATCCAGAAACTTTATGCAACTCAATTATTTTCAAGAGTGAGGATAAAATGACTTATTCAAAACATATGAAATATGAGTTGGGAGTTTCAAAGAATTAAATTCAAAGCCCCTTTTGAATTTATTTCCAATTTGGAGTTATTTGAGTTGTATTCAAATTATTTTTCTCCAAAATAAAAATATATGGAAAATAGGGTAACATGATTCCCAACAACAGAAAATAGGAGAGAAATAAATTTGAATTAATTTTGGTATTTTTAAAATGATTTTTGTTGGATTTTATTAGACCAGTAGCACTCTTTGAATTATCTGAATTTGTGTGGATTTTATTTGACTCTAGGGAAATGTTCAAGTTGTAGAAAATCTTTTTCTGCAAATTTTGATATATTATATGGCTATGTAAAAAATTTATTTATTTTGGTTTTATTTTTGTTTTGCTTGAAAAATGTTTTAAAAAAAACCTTTCTGCCGAGTGGGCCGGCCCAGCCAAAGCCAGGCCAAGGCCCAGTGCGCCACCGCCTTCGTCCCCGACCACTACTGGAATCAGCTAGTTTGCCATCTGCCAGTTCTTTGCCGTCCGCTAGCGGACGGCAAAGAAGCTCTTTGCCATCAGCTTCCAAAAAGCAGACGGCAAAGATTCTCTGCCGTCGGCTAGCGGACGGCAAAGAGGGAGGGGCCCCACTGACGAGCTGCAAAAAAAACCTAACGGGCCCCTTCTTTGCCGTCCGCTAGCGGACGGCAAAGAGCAAGAAGGCGGACGGCAAAGGGTGGCGGACGGCAAAGAGGGAGGCCCCACGTAACGTTAACGGGGCCGCGCCCCACACCCCCCTCTCTCTCTCTCTTTCTCTCCCACCTCCACCGCCCCGTCGCACCATGCCCCGCCGCCGCCCCAGCGCCCACCGCCGCCGGCCCGGCGCCCCCCCCACCCCGTCGCCCCCGCCGCCCCCACCGCCCTGCCATCTGGGCGCCGCCACGCCCCGGCGCCCCGGTACCTCCGCGCCACGGCAGGGCCCGGCGCTGCCGCCCCAGGCCGCCCCCCCCCCCCCCCCCCCCCCCCCCCCCCCCCCCCCCCCCCCGCTCCTCCGCCGCCCCAGGCCGCACCGCCCCCCTCCTCCACCCTGCAGGTGATCTTCTTCCTTTTTTCCTTTTTTCTATTTTTTTAGTTTTAGGTTTATGTTTAGTTTAGATTTAGTTTTGGTTTTAGGATTAGTTTTAGGTTTATAGGTTTAGTTTTAGTTTAGTTTTAGGTTTATATTTAGTTTTTTTCTTTTTCTGTTTTTTTAGTTTTAGTTTTAGGTTTAGTTTAGTTTTAGGAAAGAAGAAAAAGAGAAAAAAGAGGAGATCAGGAGAAGAAGAAGAGGAGGAGGAGGAGAAGAAAAAAGAAGAAGAGGAAGAAGAAGAAGAAAAAAGAGGAGAGGAGGAGAAGAAGAAGAGGAAAAAGGAAAGGAGGAAGAAGAAGAAAAAAGAGGAGAGGAGAAGAAGAAGAGGAAAAAGGAAAGGAGCAAGAAGAAGAAGAAGAAGAAGAAGAAGAAGAAGAAGGAAAAAAAGGAAGAAAAGGAAAAAGAGGAAGAAGAAGAAAAGGAAATAAACCCGACCTGACACGGTACCCTGACCCCGACCCGGCACCCCGACACGACACCCCGACCCCGAGACCCCGACCCCGACACCCCGACCCCGACCCCGACCCCGACCCCCAGCCTGCCCCACCCCGACCGCACCCCGACCCCACACCCCCCCCCACGCCCCCACCCCCACCCAACCCCCGACCCGCCCACCCCACACGACCCCCGCCCGACCCCGACCCGGCCACCCCGACACGACATCCCGACCCCGAGAACCCGACCCGACCCCGACACGACACCCCGACATGACACCCGACACCCCGACGACCCTGACCCGCACCCCGACCCCGACCCCGACACCCAACCCGACCCGACACCCCGACCCCCCGAGCCTGACCCGACACCCCGACCCCGAGCCTGACCCGACACCCTGACCCCGACACCACACCCCGACCCGAAACAACACCCCGACACCGACACGACACTACCCCGACATCGACACGACACCCCGACCCCGAAACAGCACCCCGACCCCGACACGGCACCCCGACACCGACAGGACACCCCGACCACCGACACCTCCCGAAAAGGTGTTCTTTGGCCTTCCAGAGGCCGACGGGGTCATATATTTGTGAATTATTAGTTAGGTCATATATTTTTCGATTTTGTTATGAAAAACATCATATATAATTGTGTTGATCGTGTAGTTTTAAATGTGCAGTTGTTTCATCGCTGCGAGGTTTGGTGTTCGACGACCTCGCCGTGCGTTTGATGAGCTCTGCCCCTTCGTTCGTGGGTGAGCACAAATGACAAGTCCTCCTCCCCCATTAATTAATTATTTGAATCATCAGTATGCGTAACCAATATGTGTCTCCCGTTCGAAAGCGTCATAGTTATAAATATGCATGCATTTGCATATTTATAACCTTGATTCTTTTGAATTGTCCAACGCTATCCATGGACAGCCCGAGTATGTGTACATTGGGTTCGTTTTCCCATATGCTTTGCTCCGGATCCGACGCATATATTTCGTCAGTGCCTCCCCTGTTGTTCTCCGGGTACACATCCTCTCTGTTTATTGCAGAGACGTGTATCAGGAGAATAGCGGGGAGGTGCTGCCGAAATTTTGCGTCGGATCCGGAGCATAGCATGGGAAAATAAACCCAATCTACACATACACGGGTGGGATTAGGACCTATCATTACCTATTAGAGTGTAGGTTGCATGGACGTAATAAAATTGACAAAGTAGATCAACTGATGAATATATACATGGTGAATTACATATATAATTGTTGTGTGTCCAGTAGCTCTGAAAGTCAAGATGAGTGACCGTGCTTGGATGTATACCGGTCACACTGGTCAGAACAAATGGAGCGCTGAATGGTTCACAAAAACTAAGGGGTTTGTGCAAGCCGCATTTGCAAATGGCGAAAAGAAAACCTGGTGCCCCTGTTTCCGGTGCGGCAATTGGGAAAAGAAGACAGATGCTGACATGGGCAAACACCTGCAGAAGAGTGGTTTTACGCCCGATTATACGGTGTGGACATTTCATGGTGAGTCTGCCCAACGTGACCGAGCTGAGGTGGATCGTCATCGCACCGACGAGCATGGTACCGGGATGGAAAACATGGTGCAAGGCTATGATGATGCTCAGGATTCGGACGAGGAGATGGAGGAATCTACAAAGGCCTTCAATGAAATGTCGGAGTCTTCGAAACGTCCGCTCCAAGAGCACACTGAGCTTTGTCAGTTGGATGCCATCTCACAAGTAATGGCTCTGAAGGCTCAGTTCAACTTGGGCAGAGAATGCTATGACGCAATTATGAAAGTATTTGGACGCTTTCTACCCAAAGGCCATGTAATGCCTGCAAACCTGTACCAGTCGGACAAAATCCTCTGTGCACTGAAGATGCCCTATGAGAAGATACATGCCTGTGAGAAAGGATGTGCCTTATTTAGGCTTGACTATGCGGACTTGAACTATTGTCCCATTTGCAAGTCTTCCAGGTATATTGTGGTAGACAACGGTATGGGTGAGAAGACACAGACCAAAATCCCCGTTAGTGTTCTTCGGTATATGCCAATCGTACCAAGACTTCAACGTCTTTTCATGGTCGAAGAGACGGCTAGACAGATGACATGCCACAAAACAGGCAAAAGAACCGAACTAGATGCAGATGGGAATCTGATGATGGTACACACATCGGATGGTGTTGCGTGGAAAAAGTCTGAGGGGGGCACCGTCTACCAGCGTGGTGCTACACGGCTCCCGTCCGTGCCGGTGACCCGCGAGCAGAGGTGGTTGATTTTCCCTGATGGGGAGAGGTACGTAAGTGCATTTAATATTATTGTACCTTCTGCATTCACGTTTTTTCAAATAACTAATGCGTTGGCCTTGTCATGCTGCAGGGGTTGGGACCACCATCATAGTGTCCGCTGGCCCAACTCCGTCCTTGGAGTTCTTTGCCGGCAAAACTTCCCGGGTTTTGTCACGTTGCCTGGTGAGGGTCGGCCTCCAGAGCTTGGATTGAGCTGGGAGCACTATGTGGCTGCCCCGGCCCCGCCGGATGAGATTATCGACGGTGTCGTGTGCGACACGAGGGCAGACATGGTGATCAGAAAGTTTTGGGTAATTTCTCCTTTACACATTTAAAAATCTTCAACTAGCTAGTTATTAATTGTACTAATCAATATTGTCTCATTTGATTGCAGACATTCTACAGGTGTGAGGAGGGATACGAGGAGGACGCGGCACATGTTATCGAGAACGTCTGCAAGTGCCTACTCCAGAACTTACGGCACGAGGCTCGGGTGCAGGCTGTTCGAGACTACTACGCCTTGCGTGGTATCAAGAAGACCAAGCCGGCGTGCCGCGATAAGTTCGTGAGTAAGGAGCAGTACATGAAGGTAATTCTTAAGGCCTTCTCTACTTAAGTTCCTTCATTTAGTAATTCTTAGCCGTAGCGCTCAAGTTTCTATTTGCTAACTTAGGTGCCTCCGAGATGGTGTGCGGATCGGATGGATTGTTGGGAGGTGTTGGTCGATGAGTGGTGCTCAAAACAATGGCTAGCCCTCCACAACGAGGCCAAGGACAAACGTGCCCAAATGGAAGGTGTGCCACACCATCAAGGCAGCTCCAACTTATATCAGTTCGGGTGCAACTGGGTATGTGGTTTGCTTCATGATTCATGCAATTCATTCATCACGCTAGCTTGAGCCCTTTAATTACTAATTTTCATTGTTTCTCTCTTTCAGGCACGCTACAATAAGGCGGATAAGGTGCCAGAGGTGTACGACCTGTATGCCATGGCCCACACTGCCTCTTTCAAGAAAGTCAAGGCTTTCTCTCAGTCTGACCTCGATGATGCAAACAACTTCACCAACATCTCCTCCCACAACAAGCTCGTGAGATATAGAGATGAGGGGAAGGCGAGGAAAGGGGAGGACTTTAACCCGAGCCAGGGTCCCATTGATCCAGAGCTATTGATGATATCTGGTGGCGGGAGGTCCCATGGCTCCATAGCCATTGGAGATGGACTTATCCGTTGTCCTAGCACTCTCCCGGAGATCAAGGCGCGCCAGTCGAGCTCCGCTCCTGAGATAAGGCCTCATGAACGGCCAGTGCAACTCGCCATCAAGGTTAGTGATACGTACTCATTTATCTTTCTCCATTACATTGTGTGCGCTTCCATCAATGATTACAAATGGTCATGTGAGTGGTGTTGCAGGCTGCTATATAGAGTGAGAGAGATAGAACGGAGAAACTTCTGGCGGAGGCGGCGGAGAGGCAGCGGGAGTTGGAGGAGAGGATGACAAAGATGATGGAGGAGGAGAGGGCACGGAATGACATGCAGGCAAGGGCCATGTACGAGCTCCTTGTGGTAAGTTTCTTCTGCAGATTAGCCAAAACATTCATGTAGTGTTTGTCTCATTACTAACTAGTATGACTGAGTCATCAAAACCAAATGTGCAGTCTATGTGTGAGAAGACAGGTCAGACCGCTCCGCCGATGCCAATGATTTCTCCTGGGACCACGGTGAGTTTTATTTGAATGGACATTACTTGCTAGTCTTAACATTTGAGTGTCTTCATGCTAACAGGACATTGGAAATGATCTTTGGTGCAGCGTAACTCCAGACAAGCATCGCACGATCCTTCTCCAGCTACCGACACGAGCCACCCCGCTCCTACACCTCCTGGATCTTGGTAAGTTTATCTAGTGTTTTTCTTAACACATGCATAAAGACCTAGACTTAGCTTTATTTCCTCCAATGCTTACCATAATGACCTAGACTTAGCTTCTTCACCTCCAAAATGACTTAATAAGCTTACTGACCTCCAAAACCATCCATTTTACCTAAGTTAGCTCTAAAACGATCTGTACTTAGCTTACTTATGTCAAAAATTGCATAATTAGCTTAGTTAGCTCATAGACGATCCATTTTACCTAAGTTAGCTCTAAAATGACCCATTTTACCTAGGTTAGCTTATAAATGATCCAGTTCATCCAAGTTAGCTCAAAAATGACCCATTTTACCTAGATTAGCTCCTAAATGAGCCATTTTACCTACGTTAGCTTTAAAATGACCCATTTCACCTAGGTTAACTCCAAAATGACCAATCTTACCTAGGTTATCTCATAAACGATCCATTTCAACTAATTTAGCTCATAAACGATCCATTTCACCAAGTTAGCTAAAAAACAATCCATTTCACCTAAATTAGCTCTTAAATGATCCATTTCACCTAAGTTAGCTCAAAAAGATCCATTTCAACAAAATTAGCTCATAAATGATCCATTTCACCTAAGTTAGCTCAAAAACGATCCATTTCAACTAAGTTAGCTCATAAATGATCCATTTCACCTAAGTTAGCTAAGAAACGATCCATTTCACCTAAATTAGCTCTTAAATGATCCATTTCACCTAAGTTAGCTCAAAAAGATCCATTTCAACTAAATTAGCTCATGAATGATCCATTTCACCTAAGTTAGCTCAAAAACGATCCATTTCAACTAAGTTAGCTCATAAATGATCCATTTCACCTAAGTTAGCTAAAAAATGATCCATTTCACCTTAGTTACCTCAAAAACGATCCATTTGACCTTAGTTAGCTCATAAACGACCCATTTCAACTAAGTTAGCTCATAAATGATCCATTTCACCTTAGCTAGCTCTTAAACGACCCATTTCAACTTAGTTAGCTCATATATGATCCATTTCACGTAAGTTAGCTCATAAATGACATACTCTTCTTGTTCTACTCTTCTTCTTGTTCTACTCTTCTTGTTCTACTCTTCTTGTTCTAGTCTTCTTCTTGTTCTACTCTTCTTCTTGTTCTACTCTTCTTGTTCTAACTTTCTTATTTTTCATTTTGCAGATTTCATTCACTTGACGAAAGCTTGCATAGATGGAGTTCTCCTCATCCCTTTCTCTGTTTCTTTTGTATCGTTGAACTATGCATGTATCGTTGGATGAAACTATTGTAATATATATGGTTGGATGCCTCTATGTTGAACTTGTTATGTATGATGGAACTATGCATGTAATATATATGGTTGGATGATGAAGTTATGTGTTGGATATCTTATATGTTTGCTCTGTAATGGCCTTTTGAAATATATCTATATATGTCATATATATTTGTGATGAAAATTGTTGGATTTAATAAAAAACAGATAAAAGTGCCAATATGCAGGCTCTTTGCCGTCTGCCACCGACGGCAACGTGCTCTTTGCCGTCTGCCTAGGACGGCAAAGAAGACACGTGGCATCCAGCTGTGCTTCCTGGGAGCTGACCCATTTGGTCAGTTTGTCTATAGTGGCAGATGGCAAAGACTTTTCCATCAGTGGCAGACGGCAAAGAACCTGCACTTTGCTATCAGTGGCAGACGGTAAAGAACCTGCCATCTAGTGACGTGTAGATGACATCATACGGCGGAAGACAAAGACCCTAGCAATTTTGCCGTCAGCGGCGGACGGCAAAGGCCTGCCATTAGCCACTTAATGGACTGACAGCGCAATTATTGCCGTCCGCTCTCTTTGCCGTCCGCCATGGACGGCACAGGGCCTTTGCCGTCCGCCGCTAGGAAGCAGACGGCAAAGTTGCTGTTTACCGTAGCCTACTTTGCCGGAGCCTTTTGCCGTCCGTGGCTGACGGTAAAGGCCTTTGCCATCCGCCGTTCATGCCTTTGCCGTCCGCCGTGGCAGACGGCAAAGTAGCTGATTCCTGTAGTGGACTCCGCCTCCCGCACGCCATCGCCACCGCCGTGCCTCATGCGGAAGCTGCCGCCGCCTCCCTTTCCCCACCTCCACGCCACTGCTTCCCCCTATTTATGCGCCTCCCCAGATCCGCCGCCCCTCCTTTCCTCCTGAGCCGTCGCCTCCCGAGCCGCCTGCGTCGCTGCCCGCCTGCACCGCCGCCTGCTAGCATCGCCGCCCGCGCCGCTGCTTGCCTGCGCCGCCGCCCGCTGCCATCGCCTACGCCGCACCCCCCCGCCCGCGCAGCCGTAGCCGCGCCGGAGCACGCCGCCCTCGCCGGAGCCGCCGCTCCCCCGATCTAAACCGCCGCCGCCGGTTTATTTGTCCCGACCGGTAAAGACCCGCAAAAAAAACCCCGATCTGGATTTTTTTGGTTTTTCCTTCTAGATCGTTTTTTTTTCTTTGAGGTTAGTCCTATTCAGAGAACGTTCACTGTTTATCCCTTCGCAGCAAATGAATTCATTCGTTAGTGCTCGGTAACGGACGTTCGTTATTTAGTCTTTTCCTTTTATTTTTAGTTTTCGGCCAGGGACCTATTCGTGATAAATTTCTTCACAGATTAGTCCCTGTACTTCAAACGATCACATCTTTTTACTCGTTGATTCAAATCAAATGAAACCAACGCCCATGTCTTTGTTATGATCTCCTCTATCCAGTAAAACAACTCAAACATGTTTTTGAAAATTTAAAATTTTTGAATTAGACCAGATTTGTATTCAAACTTCCTTGGATCGTTACTTGAGTTTCGTAACTCCGTTTGAGTTGATTCTTCTTGCAAATCGAAGCTCTTGACCTAAACTTTATTATAAGGCCAAATTCACATAATTTTGGTACTGTTAGAAATTGCTTTATGTTGCAAGAGTTATTTGCTTGGTTTTGATGTTTTCCGAATTGTCTTCTTTGTTCTTACTGATTTTTTTGAGTGATTGCTTATGTGTGGTTACTATTGCTTGCTTACGATAGATTAACCGGAGTGTGACGAGTAGAACTATCAAGACTTTTGAGTGCGAATCATCTTCATCAACATTGTAGGCAAGTTCACACTTTGATCATATCCCTTTTCATACCCAGTTTTTTTATGCATTAGTTACAACCCTCAAACATTGCATGAGTAGGATTGATAACATGGGGGTATCGGGAAGTAGTTGATGAGGTAGGAACCTATTGCCTTGCATTCAAACCTTGGGAGTTACTATTACGTTATGCTTATATTGCCATGCTATGCTCGTAGAGGTGGATTGGGTTTGAGAGAATTTCATGACAGATGTGAGATTGTTAATTAATGGTTTACTTAAGGTGGCAACTTTAACACACATCTGGGTGCATTGAGGCACCTGGGTATTCCAGTGATTGCCTGTCTAGGCACCTGGGTATTCCAGGATTGCCTGTTTTTTTATGGACCGCCACCCAGGCTCAAAGGAATCATGAGATTATTCATACTAGAAACTTCCGTGTGCAGCCACAAGCTACTATGGGCTCTAGCATAGTTGACTAAGTTGTGCGAACTCTTAAAGTGGTAGACTAGCAGATGTAGGGGAGAGTAGGTGTAACGGTCTACCCGATCGTAAGGTGCTAGCGCTTCTGAAAGACTACATCTCAGTAATCCGTTTCTCAAACACCATGCAATGCAAGAATCCCAACAGAGGAGATCGAGTCTTGTGGGGAAAAGTGCGCAAACCTCTACAGAGTGTATAGACTAATCATGATTAGCCGTGTCCCCAGTTATGGACGTCTTGAGTATCTAGTACTTGTATTATCATGTGAATTTCATCATGTTACTTTAAATTAAGTTTGTTGGGTTTAATGATGTTACTTAATTGGGATTGAAAATGCTGTCAACCATTCTCAATGTTCAACAACCACCATGATAGCTAAATAAAATTTATTCCTTTGCAGTAGGGAAAAATTGGCTTTTCGCAAAAACGATATAACCATAGAGCTTTTCCACCAGCCATATATGCATGTAGTGATAGCCATTGTTCATCATTTCTCTCTATGGTGTGAATTTGCCAGTACATTCAATGTACTGACCCTTTGTGGCTGCAACGTCTCATGTTGCAGGATTATCTTACGATGAGTAAGTGATACATTAGGGTTACGATTTCTACACTCAAATTTGCCGTTGGTGTTGATGGGAATCCACAACCTTGTTACTTCCGCTATTTTGGATCGAGGTAATAGTATTTACGTTACTTTTACATGTGATTTACTTCTGTTATAAATCCATGTGTACTGTGTGTGTCAGCATACCGATCCAGGGATGACACTTAAGCACAGAGACTTGATCCATTTGGTTCGGGTCGCTACACCAACAAGCATGGCCTGTTTAAGCAGCGTCTTGAAAAAGTTAGTGCAGGAAGCACCGAGTCTTGCGGCGGTGAGGACGTCGAAGCGGCGTGCGATTTCTCCCACAGGATCGTCGTCCAAGGTCTCCCAGCCCCAATGAGGAGGAGAACCGCCTGGCGAATCCATGGGAGCAGCGATGAACTGCCTTCTCTATGGGTGGAGGGGAACTGACGAGGAGGAGACAAGAGCGTAGTAACCGCAGGGCCTCATCCCATCCAACTATAGATCGTTCCTCAGCGAAGGGGTGAGGCTATTATTTACTACTAGTACTCCCTCCGATTCTTTTTACTCTGTGCATAAGAGCAGACCCGGATACCAAGGCAGGGGCTCGCTGCATGCTTTCTGGACGGAAATACCCCTGGTGCATGGATGGGGGGAGTTAGCAGCTATAAATGCCCCATGCAGCCCATTGGCTGTCCGCCCGCGTTCTCCTCTCTCTGCATGCTGCATGGATGTCTCCCTCTCTCTCACATGACTGCATGCGGTGGCGCTGGCCTATGAGAAGCTCGCGTGGAGATAGCAATCTTCTATCCAGAAGAGATTTTTTTGAAAGAAAGGGATTATGGAACGTTATGGGATTGCATTATACTGTAAATAATAGCACTAGTAAGAAATTTTTTGCACTAGGTAGTAATTTTTGGCGTGGATTAAGAAATTTTGGGTATGTTTTTGCCATTTTTTGTACACGCCAACTAGTGTCAAAAAACGTCTTACATTATGTGACGGAGGAGTACATACTCGTACGGTAGCAGTACTAGTACTACTTTTCTTAACTAGTAGTGCGATGTACTGTACTTCTAGTCTAGTCTAGTATAGTGCACCAGTTTTGCACTCTTGAATCTCAGGGCCAAGGAGCTACAGTTGGAAGTGGAGGGTACTACTGTTCTCTAGAACCATCGCTGTACTATCAATGCAGGGGAAGTACACCTGCGTAGTGGCCTAGTGGGTACTCTTGGTGCTCTATTCAGCCGCTCCTCTCACGTAGCTGGCCTACTCAGCCGCTCCTCTCATGCACACACTAGCAGCCTATTTATCAGCGATGGTTACTGCGGGGGCAGAACATTTGAGTTATTGGATACAGCGAGACTAGGCTTTTCGCTTCCATTTGTGGTGGTGTAATGGATCTCGTCGAACTTTGTTAGTAGTTCCTTCTTTATGAATGAGATGAAGCAAAGCTTTTGCCCCCGTTTGAAAAAAACACGGCAAGAGGAATTTCTTTTATAGTAGAGCCGATAATGGAGTGAAGTCCATGCATGCAACGCCACAAGCTACAGAGTAGCAGTAGAGCACTTTACGTACAGAGCCATATTGCATAGTTCCCAATGCCCCGCCAGGCTTTTTCGGCTCCTCGGGCTTAATTGGGAGGCGCTAGTTTAAATATGCTACTAGCTGGAAGCTGCAAGCGAGGTGCGGCTAGGGCGAGCATGCGAGCCACGGGATGCTGGGAAGGAAAACCCGTTCACGTGGCTAGGCTGTCCAGTGCACCCAGATTATGGGGCCGCACTGTAATTTGACTTCAAAACTCATAATACACATGTAAAATATTGGCTCGCAGCGAAGTGTAGTAGTACTATTTAAAAAAAAAGGCCGCCGTGCGTTCGGCCGGGATCGAACCCACAAAACGAGGTATACACTCCCGCGACCACTAGTAGTACTTGTTGGAGTACAATGCAACCTAAAATCGCCTTTTATCACTAGTAGTACGTACATTGTTCCTTACAAGAAACCCCTAAGAGCATGGTTAATAGTATAGCCAGCTGCTGGCTATAAGCCAGTGCCATGTCATCTACAGCCCATCTTATAGCCAACATGTAGTAGTAGTTTATTTCTTATAGCCCGCTGACTCAGCTCTATTGTACTTGCTCTAATAATGCAAGAAACCACTAAAATGCCAATAAACTACTGCCACTTGCATACGTGGCAGACTTAAGATAAGACTACCTTATCAACCATTGTACATGCTCTTACCAACAAAAATCCTCGAGTGACCTCCTACCTCCGGCCCGTCCACCTAGTCATCCTCGGCCATGGGACGCAGCTACCGCCGCCGGCAGAAGGCACGGTCAAAACCACTGGCGGTGCGGAGCCCATGTTGCGGTAGCCCGGATGCCAGCTCTGTCCGGCACTCGCGGCCACTAGCTCGCCAAGATAGCTCCGTCCAGCTGCTTGTCTGCAAGGTTTGCTAGCTCGATTGGCAAGGCAGCGCAGCGGCTTGCTCGCGCGCGGCGCGCTAAGGCCAGCCATCTGGCTCCAGCGAAGGCCAGCGCGGCGCCTTGCTCGCTCGTGAGTCACGCTCGGGCCAGCCTGCCAACCCGTGCGGAGGCCAGCGCGGCGTCCGGCCCATCCGGCGGAGCGGCGGCCAACTCGCTCATCACCGGCGCCACCGACGAACACGCATCAGTACTGTTTGAAGTAATGTTCAGGAAAAATAATGATTTGAGGGGGACTAATAGGATAGAAGGTCAGATGTGGGTCTCTCGTGTCAACGGTCAAACAAAATGTGTTAGTTTAAGCTGCCTCGTCAGCATGGAGATGTGGGCCAACCCGGTCATAAATGGGTTTAAACGAACCTAATCGGTAGGAGTACTAGGTAGTTTTTGGCGTGGATTAAGAATTTTGGGTATGTTTTTGCTATTTTTTGTACAATAGATTCCTCCTAGGGCTAGTTGAAAGTGGTAGTTTTTTGTTAAATACTCTACATATTGTAAGTAGGAGTGAAAGTTAAGCTTTTGGAAGCCAATAAGAAAGGCTAGTTACATAGTGCATATGTGTACATGATTGAAAGTAAATATCAACCATGAGTGACTAATATCTTGATGGAAAACTCGAAACTATGGTATACTAGGAAAAGAAATGCATGGTTGGAAATACTAGCAATGTTCATGTCCGTTGCAATGAATCATAATTAGAATAATACTTATTCACAAACTTGGTACAAAACACTCTAATTTTGATATACATATGTCACTAGAGATATATTATGTTTCAATTAGAATATATTTCTTGGGCTGTTTTGGTGAGGTCAGGGATGGATGTGGTTGGTTTAAAGATACTAATTATGGGGTTTTCTGCAAATTGGTAGACAAGTGGGATGTTGGTGAGAAAAGGCAACAACTTACCTCACAATCGTTAGATGTAGATCTAATGGTCAAAAACGACGGATGGTAGACACACCAGCATCACCAACTTAGTCTTGTGTAGGAGTACTAGCAAGATCCGTGCATAGCATGGAACATCAAGATGCATTTTTTTTATAAAACACTTGTTGTGATTGACCCTTGCGGGAGTAATCCCATGTGTAAAAACTAAAGATATCTCGAGAAATATGAGATAAGGTGAAGAGGAGTGGGGTGTGGTGGTGGTTGGTGGTCGAACTGAGCGGAGGCATGGGGATTGACGACGCTGGCAGCGGCCACCAGGCTAGTTTGTTCCAGAGGCTTCCTTTCTTAATTGCTCCACAATGAGGTTTGTTGGAGATAAGGATGAACAAGGGAAGGCCTTGTCTGCAAATGTGGAGAGGGGTGCAGGTATCTTTTAGTTTAATTTCCATCCGTCAGATATAGATCGGACGGTCTATATTGCAAGATGGCACACGTACCATCATCACCAACTCAGTTTTTTATAAGAGAAGAAATATAAGTATGGAGATACAAACGTATTATCGATACTTTCTTCCGTAAACTAGCATCTACATTCTATTCAACGCCTCGACATGTGGGGCCTTAGCACAATGACTTCTCGACTGTGTAAAACAAAGATTTTCCTGTCGCCGACAAGGAGGGGGTGACGGCGGCGCTCCTTTTGTCTTGCTCTAGTCTTAGTAGTCATACTAGGTGGTCTAAGCACGTGTAGATTTATTCTTTTTCACGTCTCGTGTTTGCCGTACTGCCACGACTGTTCATGAATAGACGGTAAGTTATTCACGGGGAAACCCTTGTTGAGCGTGTTTGTGAGAGAGAGAAAGAGAGAGTGCGTGTGTGATATGTTAGAGACTGAGGCAATGATAACAGATTCTTTGTGTCTATGTGTGTGGAGGATAGAGAGAGACATGTACATGGGGCTTTGTGTTGTGTAACGTGGAGACACATATACATAATTAGAGAGTGAGTGTGTGAGATACACATGCAGACATGAGGAGAGATGAGGATCTAGGTAAATGGGTGTTTGTGCGTGTCTGTGTGTGTTTGTGCACGCGTTTGTGTGTGAGAGGGACAGAGTGTATGTGGAGTAGAGAGACCACTGATGATGTAAACCTAGTATAAGGAAAGGGGGAATGGCGTGACATGTGTAGTAGCGAGATAGCACGGGTGCGGGCGGGGGGAGAAGACTATTTGGAAGAGACATCGAGTGTGTGTGTGGGAGAGGGGTGTGAGAGCGAGAGAAAGAGAGAGCTAGCGACGGAGAGAGAGAGAGAGAGGAAGAGAGGGGGCGAGAGGGGTCGTTTGTGTCCATAAATGGCGTATAGATAGGGAGACAATGTTGATGTTGTCCGAAATTGGCCTATGAACGGAGACACAAGGGAAGCGAGTCATCATGTGTGTGATAGGGACTTCATGAGAGAGCTAGAATAGATGGTGTAGAGAACAATGTGCGAAATCGAGAACGGTTATACATTAGGGAGCTATGCAAAGAGTCACGACATATATGTATACAGGGAAGGAGCTGGAGCGGGTCCGCATGTGGGAGAGATAGAAAGAGGAGAGTGGTACACAAGGAGACAACGTGTGCTTGTTTGCAGTGGGGTGGTGTGTGAGGTGAGTGCGTGAGAACCACATAACTAGGGAGATAGACATTTGGGGGCGACGATTTGTGTGTATGGGAAGTATACACTCTACATAGTGCATGTGCTTGGGTAAGAGAGATAGCGGGAGACCTAGAGAGTGAGGGAAGAGATGTGTGCATGCCTGAAAGACACAGTGATAGAGACCTATGTTGGGGTCCGGACTTTACAAGAGAGAGGGGTGTTAATGTGCTCGTGTATTGGTGTTTGGGGGAGAGAACGACTTCTCTGTGTGTGTGTGTGGGTGTGTGTGTGGTGGGGGGGGGGTTGACTTCAGATAAAGAGTGAGGTGTCTATATTTGAGGTACTTTAGCGTAATTGAGATATTGTGCACTCATGGTTGATCAATTTGTTTCATAGTTTGTACTATGAGATAACGATACCTTTGAACATGCGTGATATACCTTGATACCAGAATTACAAACCTAAGATTGGAATTTTGGAATTCGACTCCATCATTAGCTTTTGTAATTCATTTAAACGGAGGTACATTTTTTAAGCCCGGATTTTGTGATTTCAAATTCATATATCAAACCTAGAGATATACACATATGGGCATGTTCAAACTTTATAATCATCCACTTTATTCATACACATACACATTTTTGCTTTTGTCATCATATTTAGGATAAACACATTTGGAATTTCATTTGAATTGGACCGTATGATGGTATTTGCTTGTGGTAGCTCAATCATCCATATTTGAATTGAATGGACAATCTATGTTTCGAGTTGGAGACATTGATTTTCAAAACTTGCACGTTTTTTGCGTGCAAAACAAACAATTTGTCGGCCATGATATCATAGTCGGCTATACGAGAGCAGAATACTTATAATTTTAGGCGCCAAAAGCTTTCGAACTTCCCGCTCACATCGAAATATCACGCGCCCGAAAGTTTAGCCCTGCGATATTCCTGTTTTACCCCTGCCACATGAACAGAAAAGGGCTGCTTTGGTAACTCCATTGTTTCCCCCTCTTTGCCCCCAACATTCTTCCCCAGAGCCCCTCCCCTTCCCCTCCCCGACCCCCAACCACGGCAAGCAATCGAATCTAGTCCTCCACCGCAGCGGTGGACCTCACACCCCGCCGGATCTACCTTCCGCACCTTGGAACCCCCAACTGTGAACTCAACACTTCACCGGAGCCGCTTCAGCGACTGGCTTGTCCACCGCTCAAGATCTCCTTGACCGCCATCGTGGTCCACCGCAGCGGATCTGCTTAACCGGCGCCCTCGTCCACCACAGCGTAGGCCCTTCACTGACTCCCTCGTCCGCCCCTTCGCTGGCCGTTCATACAATCCCTCGTCCGCCGCAATAGATCCGCCTCATCGAAAGCACTGTACAACGCGCCCGCCGAAGCCTTCGTCCACTGCACCGGACCCGCTCCACAGACGCCATATTCAACTCCACTGGCCCTGCTTTACCGACGCCGCAGCCTCAGCAGGTTATTTCGATTTGTACTCCTTCGGTTTTTCTCTTTATCGTGCAACTGTTCACTTACCACAGATGAGCTTTCTTGTATGTCGACAGGTGCCGCAACTGTAGCACCGGAGCCGCTTCAGCAACGGCGACAGCCGGCCCAAACTCAACCGCAACACGAGCACCATCGACGATCCTTAGGTATCAAGTACGACAATGATACCCATACACCGCCGAGAATCAGGTACTATTATCCAACGGCCGGCGCCTATGTTCACTTTCCTAGCATAAGAACCACACCTTTGAATTTCTTCAGGGCATCATTCAGTTTTTCATGAGACGCGTTATTCTGCTTGCACCTGTAGGGCCATACTTCTGGCAGTGAACGTGTTACGTGTGCTAAATTACATACCATTGCACATATAGTTAATATGATTTAGTTTCGTTCTGATGCCACCTATTGGTTCCATCACACTGCTTAATGTTCTCTATGCTTAATTACACATCAGCAAACTAGCATGTGGTTCCGCTTCTTTTTGTTCGTTTTACCCTACATTTTTTGATGCTAGCTATTACATCACTGCTCCGAGCCTCTGTTCATTACTTGTTTGTGTGTTCTCGATCTTCCCAAGTTGCATGACTAATTTCATGCTTCTATTAATTATGGAGCTGCCAACCCCATCAAGCAAAATATTTGTTCTTTTGGGGCTGGCACCTCGAACAAGCATAAAAATAGAGGGAAGCAGATATACTCCCTCCGATTCTATTTACTCTGCGCATAACTCTTGATCCGCATACCAAGGAGGGTACTGGTTTAATTTTTCTAGACTAATTTGCCAATTAATTAGGGCAGAGGCGGATGGGGCGGGGCACAAAAGGAAACCAGTGCTAGGAATCGGCAACACGCATACTAATACGAGAAAACTGAGAAAAAGTTAGACGCAAAGTAAAAAGAATCGGAGGGAGTATTGTCGTGTATGCACACACCCTTCTTTCATTAGTTTAGATGAACCATTGATGATCAATTCGGACTGGTGCACGCGACTAAAATTAATTTTACCTAAATAGATGGTGCAGAATAAACTACAACAACTAGATTTGCAACCACGGGATGCTGACGATATCTTCAAAGAACATTGCAATAGCAGCTAGGCTTCACAGCAACATATGGTAAGCTAGTGTGTTTTAGTACATGTGAAATGTAATGCGAGTGGGCTACTTTCTTGGCTTGTTCCCTAAACGTGTAATCCTACTAAATTACAAATAGTTCAGTTGTCTGCTTTGCTGTATTGCTTGATTCGAATGCTTATTTGTTGTTACGCTATACCTGAGTTGGCCAATATGTCAGCAGTGCCTGCTGTACTATCGTAAAAGAAATGCATGCCTATTTCATTTGAGTCATTAACTTTTCCTCTCAACTTCGTCACAAGACTGTCTTCATAGTTTATATGAGGCCACACTGTTAAGTGCTTTCTCAGATTATTTCAACTGCTTAGATGCCTTGGCAACTTAAATATAGCGGTTGTACACTCCCTTTCAACTAGGGATGTCAACTGGGTCCGGTTTAATCCCGATTAAAGTCCACTAGTGGTATGGTAGTTCAAAAGAGTTTTTGTTTTTTTGAGGAAAATGAACTAGGGAGGTAGCAAAAACTAACTAGATGGGACTGGCGGATTTCGTTTATTTGCCACCTACATCCCTAGTTTCATGACGGTACTTTGGAGATGGAGATCAAAGGCGCAAGATGATCATGGCCATATCATGTCACATATTTTGATTGCATGTGATGTTTATCCTTTATGTATCTTATTTTGCTTAGTTCGGCGGTAGCATTATAAGATAATCTCTCACTAAATTTCAAGGTATAAGTGTTCTCCCTGAGTATGCACCATTGCGACAGTTCATCGTGCCGAGACACCACGTGATGATCGGGTGTGATAAGCTCTATGTTCACATACAACAGATGCAAGCCAGTTTTGCACATGCAGAATACTGGGGTTAAACTTGACGAGCCTAGCATATGCAGATATGGCCTCAGAACACTAAGACCGAAAGGTCGAACATGAATCATATAGTAGATATGATCAACATAGTGATGTTCACCATTGAAAACTACTCCATCTCACGTGATGATCGGACATGGTTTAGTTGATATGGATCACGTGATCACTTAGATGATTAGAGAGATGTCTATCTAAGTGGGAGTTATTTAGTAATATGATTAATTGAACTTTAATTTATCATGAACTTAGTCCTGATAGTATTTGCATAACTATGTTTTAGATCAATAGCTCGCGATGTAGCTCCCCGTTTATTTTTGATATGTTCATAGAGAAACTATGTTGAAAGATGATAGTAGAAATGATGCGGACTAGGTTCGTGATCTGAGGTTTATCCTCATTGTTGCGCAGAAAAATTATGTCCTTGATGCACCGCTAGGTGACAGACCTATTGCGGGAGCATATGCACATGTAATGAACATTTGACAAAGCTCGGTATGATGACTACTTAATAGTTTAGTGCACCATGCTTTACGGCTTAGAACCGGGACTTCAAAAACGTTTTGAACACCACAAAGCATATAAGATGTTCTAAGAGTTGAAATTGGTATTTCATAATCATGCCCGTGTCGAGAGGTATGATACCTCTGACAGTACTTTGCCTACAAGGTGGAGGAGAATAGCTCAACCAGTGAGCATGTGCTCAGATTGTCTGGGTACTACAATTGCTTGAATCAAGTTGGAGTTAATCTTCCAGATAAGATAGTAATTAATAAAGTTCTCTAGTCACTATCATCAAGTTACTAGAACTTAGTGATGACCTATAATATGCAAGGGGTGACGAAAGTAATTTCCAAGCTCTTCGCGATGCTGAAATCGGTGAAGGTAGAAATCAAGAAATATCATCAAGTATTGATGGTTAACAAGACCACTAGTTTCTAGAAAAGGGATAGAAAGAGGAACTTCAAAGAAAAAAGGCAAGCAAGTTTCCACTCCCATGAAGAAGCTCAAAGCTAGACCCAAGCCTGGAACTGAGTGCTTCTACTGCAAATCAAATGGTCACTGGAAGTGGAACTGCCCTAGATACTTGGCGGATAAGAAGGATGTCAAAGTGAACAAAAGTATATATTTGATATACATGTTATTGATGTGTACTTTACTAGTGTTTATAACAACACCTTAGTATTTGATACTGGTTCAGTTACTAAGAGTAGTAACTCGAAACGGGAGTTGAAAAATAAACAGAGACTAGTTAAGGGCGAGGTGATGATGTGAGTTGGAAGTGATTCCAAGGTTGATAAGATCACCATCGCACACTCCCTTTACCTTCGAGATTAGTGTTGAACCTAAAATAAATGTTATTTGGTGTTTGCGTAGAGCATAATATGATTGGATCATGTTTATTGCAATATGGTTATTCATTGAAGTCAAGGATAATTGTTATTCTGTTTACATGAATAAAACCTTATGAGGTCATACACCCAAGGTATATGGTTTATTGAATCTCGATCGTAGTAATACACACACATATATATATATTCATAATATTGAAGCCAAAAGATGCAAAGTAAATAATGATAGTGCAACTTATATGTGGCACTGCTGTTTAGGTCATATTGTTGTAAAGCGCATGAAGAAACTCCATTCTGATGGACTTCTGGAATCACTTGATTATGAATCACTTTGTACTTGGGAACCATGACTCATGGGCAAGATGACTAAAACTCCGTTCTCCGGAACAATGGAGCGAGCAACTGACTTATTGGAAATAATACATACTGATGTATGCGGTCCCATGAGTGTTGAGGCTCGCAACGGGTATCATTATTTTCTGACCTTCACAGATGATTTAAGCAGATATGGGTATATCTACTTGACGAAACATAAGTCTGAAACATTTGAAAGGTTCAAAGAATTTCAGAGTGAAGTGGGAAATCATCGTAAATAGAAAATAAAGTTTCTACGATCTGATCGTGGAGACGAATATTTGAGTTACAAGTTTGGTCTTCAACTAAAACAATGTGGAATAGTTTCACAAATTCATGCCACCTTGAACACCACAGCATAATGGTGTGTCCGAACATCATAACCGTACTTTATTGGATATAGTGCAATCTATGATATATGTAACCGATTTACCACTATGGTTTTGGGGTTATGCATTGGAGACAGCTACATTCATGTTTAATAGAGCACCGTCTAATCCGTTGAGACGACACCGTATGAACTATGGTTTGGCTAGAAACCTAAGCTTTCATTTCGTAAAGTTTGGGGTGGTGATGCTTATTTGAAAAAGTTTCAGCCTGATAAGTTCAAACCCAAATCGGAAAAGTGCGTCTTCATAGGATACCCAAAAGAAACTATTGGGTAAACCTTCTATCACAGATCCGAAGGCAAGATATTCGTTGCTAAGAATGGATCCTTTCTAGAGAAGGAGTTTCTCTCTAAAGAAGTGAGTGGGTGGAAAGTAGAACTTGATGAGGTAATAGTACCTACTCCCTTATTGGAAAGTATTTCATCACTAAAATCAGTTCCAGTTATTCCTAACACCTGTAAGTGAGGAAGCTAATGATGATCACCATGAAACTTCTGATCAAGTTACGACCGAACCTCGTAGGTCAACTAGAGTAAGATCCGCACCAGAGTGGTATGGTAATCATGTTCTAGAGGTCATGTTACTTGACCATGATGAACCTACGAACTATGAGGAAGCGATCATGAGCCCAGATTCTGCAAAGTGGCTTGAGGCCATGAAATCTGAGATGGGATCCATGTATGAGAACAAAGTGTGGACTTTGGTTGACTTGCCTGATGAT
Organism: Triticum urartu; assembly: GCF_003073215.2. Taxonomy (NCBI): domain Eukaryota; kingdom Viridiplantae; phylum Streptophyta; class Magnoliopsida; order Poales; family Poaceae; genus Triticum; species Triticum urartu. The sequence continues at coordinate 76,971,963 of NC_053026.1, read as the reverse complement.
CGGCAGGCCATAGAGAATAAATGGATCTTCAAGAAGAAGACTGATGCTGACGGTGATATTACTGTCTACAAAGCTCAACTTGTTGCAAAAGGTTTTCGACAAGTTCAAGGAGTTGAATACGATGAGACCTTCTCAACCATAGCAATGCTTAAGTCCGTTCGAATCATGTTAGCAATTGCCGCATTTTATGATTATGAAATTTGGCAAATGGAAGTCAAAACTACATTCCTTAATGGATATCTTAAAGAAGAGTTGTATATGATGTAACCAGGAGGTTTTGTCGATCCTAAAGGTGCTAACAAAATGTGCACGCTCCAGCGATCCATCTAGGGACTGGTGCAAGCATCTCGGAGTTGGAATATACGCTTTGATGAGTTGATCAAAGCATATAGTTTTATACAGACTTGCGGTGAAGCCTGTATTTACAAGAAAGTGAGTGGGAGCACTACAACATTTCTGATAAGTATATGTGAATGACATATTGTTGATCGAAAATAATGTAGAATTTTCTGGAAAGCATAAAGGAGTATTTGAAAGGAGTTTTTCAAAGAAAGAGCTCGGTGAAGCTGCTTACATACTGAGCATCAAGATCTATAGAGATAGATCGAGACGCTTGATACATTTTTTTTCAATGAGTACATACCTTGACAAGATTTTGAAGTAGTTCAAAATGGAACAGTCAAAGAAAGAGTTCTTGTTGGTGTTACAAGGTGTGAAATTGAGTAAGACTCAAAGCCCAACCACGACAAAGATAGAAAGAGAATGGAAGTCATTCCCTACGCCTCAGCCATAGGTTCTATAAAGTATCCCATGTTGTGTATCAGATCTATTGTATACCCTACACTGAGTTTGGCAAGGGAGTACAATAGTAATCTAGGACTAGATCACTGGACAATGGTCAAAATTATCCTTAGTGGAATAAGGATATGTTTCTCGATTATGGAGGTGACAAAAGGTTCGTCGTAAAGGGTTACGTTGATGCAAGTTTTGACCCTGATCTAGATGACTCTAAGTCTCAATCTGGGTACATATTGAAAGTGGGAGCAATTAGCTAGAGTAGCTCCGCGCAGAGCATTGTTGACATAGAAATTTGCAAAATACATGCGAATCTGAATATGGCAGACCCGTTGACTAAACTTCTCTCACAAGCAAAACATGATCGCACCTTAGTACTCTTTGGGTGTTAATCACATGGCGATGTGAACTAAGATTACTGACTCTAGTAAACCCATTGAGTGTTGGTCACATGGAGATGTGAACTATGGGTGTTACTCACATGGTGATGTGAACTATTGCTGTTAAGTCACATGTCGATGTGAACTAGATTATTGACTCTAGTGCAAGTGGGAGACTTAAGGAAATATGCCCTGGAGGCAATAATAAAGTTGTTATTTATATTTCCTTATATCATGATAAATGTTTATTATTCATGCTAGAATTGTATTAACCGAAAACTTAGCACATGTGTGAATACATAGACAAACAGAGTGTCACTAGTTTGCCTCTACTTGACTAGCTCGTTAAATCAATGATGGTTATGTTTCCTAACCATAGACATGAGTTGTCATTTGATTAACGGGATCACATCATTAGAGAATGATGTGATTGACTTGACCCATCCGTTAGCTTAGCACGATGATCGTTTAGTTTGTTGCTATTGCTTTCTCCATAAATTATACATGTTCCTATGACTATGAGATCATGCAACTCGCGAATACCGGAGGAACAATTTTTGTGATACCAAATGTCACAACGTAACTGGGTGATTATAAAGGTGCTCTATAGGTGTCTCCGATGGTGTTTGTTGAGTTGGAATAGATCGAGATTAGGATTTGCCACTCCAATTATCGGAGAGGTATCTCTGCGCCCTCTCGGTAATGTACATCACTATAAGCCTTTCAAGCAATGTAGCTAATGAGTTAGTTACAGGATGTAGCATTACGGAATGAGTAAAGGCACTTGCCGGTAACTAGATTGAACTAGGTATTGAGATACCGACGATCGAATCTCGGGCAAGTAACATACCGATGACAAAGGGAATGACGTATATCGTTATGCGGTTTGACCGATAAAGATCTTCGTAGATTATGTGGGAGCCAATATGAACATCCAGGTTCCATTATTGGTTATTGACTGGAGGCATGTCTCGGTCATGTCTACATAGTTCTCGAACCCGTGGGGTCCGCACGCCTAACGTTCGGTGACGATCGGTATTATGAGTTTATGTGTTTTGATGTACCAAAGATAGTTCGGAGTCCGGTATGTGATCACGGACATGATGAGGAGTCCCGAAATGGTTGACACATAAAGATTGATGTATTGTACGACTATATTCGGACACCGGAAGTGTTCCGGGTGATTTCGGAGAAAACGGGAGTACTGGAGGGTTACCGGACCCCCCCCCCCAGGAGAACTAATGGGCCACATGGGCCTTAGTGGAGAGAGAGAGGGCCGGCCAGGGCAGGCCGCGTGCCCCCTCCCACTCTGGTCCTAATTGGACTGGGAAGGGGGCCCCCTTTCCTTCTCCCTCTCCTCCTTCTTTTCCCCTCCTAGTAGGAGTAGGAAAGGGGAGTCCTATTCCTACCAGGAGGAGGACACCTCCTCTCCTGGCGCGCCCCAAGGGTCGGCCTCCCCCCTTGCTCCTTTATATACGGGGGCAAGGGGGCACCCTAGAACACACAAGTTGATTGTTTCCAGCTGTGTGCGGTGCCCCCCTCCACCATAACCCACCTCGGTCATATCATACCGGTGCTTAGGCGAGGCCCTATTCCGGTAGCATCATCATCACCATCATCACCCCGTCATGTGTTCATGGGACGTTACCGAGCCGAACGTGTGCAGATCACGGAGGTGCCGTACCTTCGGTGCTAGGATCGGTTGATCGTGAATATGTACGACTACATCAACCGCGTTGTCATAACACTTCCGCTTACAGTCTACGAGGGTACGTAGACAACACTCTTCCCTGTCGTTGCTATGCATCACCTTGATCTTGCGTGTGCATAGGAATTTTTTTGAAATTACTGCGTTCTCCAACACGACGTTTCACTGAGGCGCTGCTCACCGCGTCCAACGCCATGTCATGGTGGTGGATGATCCTCCGCTCAATCATGATAGGTATGCCATCATTTTTGTCGATCCTCCCGTTCCTGACCATTAGAAGGAGTTCCGGCTTCCTGAAGTCTGCCGCATTATCACGACTGATCTGGAGTATGATTTGCTTGATGATTTCATCTATCCACTTGGCATTGGTTGTGTGGTGCTTGCGGATATGGAAATTAGACATGCGGTGATTAGGGAAGGGCCTCACACTTTGACTGATGACTCTAAGTTCTCTTTAGTTCCGCATGATGAGAGTATCAATATGCGCATGCCTGCTTTTGAATATGAAGTGTGGGTTATGTCTCTTGCGTTCCCTATGGATTATCAGACTGAACATTATGTCCATAAGGCAGTTCCTAACTTTGGTAAACTGCTAGTCTGGCCTCGTCCGGGTCAAAATAAACCCGCATTCTGGTTAAGTGTCACATTAAGGATGTTGCTGAAGTCCCGCATAGTCTCTTGGTCACTAGAGTTGGTTTGCTGCCAGGTCTTGGTCGCTCTTGGTTAATTCCAGTGTATGTGCTCAATGGAAGAAACACCATCCCAGGTCTGGTTGGCACTAAAGAAGCTCCCCCTCTTCTTACTGCTTCACCGCATCCGTACGGGCTCCCATAGTATACTGTCATGTAGCAGGCCAGAATTGATGAGATGGCTGCGCAGGCTGCCCTGAATGAAGCTTCCTAGAATGCGCCTGCACCTGCTTAGGAACAGATTCAGGAAAATGCGTGGCGTATGTGGCTAGTGATCCCCCCATCGTACTCTCGTTTCAGCTTCAGGACCTTTTTTCAGTATGATGGGCCGTCTCTGATGGATGGTGCGGATCCTGAGCATAACATTCATGATAACTTGTCTGATGTTTGGTCTTCTGAGGAGGAGATTGAGGCTGTCGAAGCTTTAGCTAACAGTTTTGTCCTTGGGAACCCTGTCGCCCATATGGCCTTTTTCATAGCTGGTGGAGAGTCAGTGAATTTCACTGTTGCACTTGATCATGAACTGCTACCTTGGATAGGAGGAATGCTCAAACGCATATACACACCGACCCTCACCAATGTGCAGTTGGAAAATGCCATGTTCCCTCTCAATCCCTTCAGGATTATTCAGAGCCAGCTGAACTATGTCTTTGCCGGGTGGATGTTACGTGTTGTGCCAGAACCAGACTTTATAATTATGTCTGTGATCTTCTGTTCTAAATTTTAGTTGGAAGCCAACATAATTCCCCATAACCTGCTGCATGAGGACTCATTTGTCATAACTGATACTGCCAATGTGGAACGGGACTTGGTTGATTGATCCCCTAGACTCAAGGCAATTACTGTGCATTTTGCTTCTGAAACTACAGGCTCTGAGTCAGTTCCTGTTGCTCTTCCTGACCAAGGGAATGCCCTTCAGATGCTTGCTTCTTCATCTCTGTTTAACACTACTACCTCTCATAATGCTAAGGTGCCACTTGATAGTACTGCAGTTAGAAGGAGTACCAGATCGAACAAGTATGATGGCTTTAAGGTCAACCATGTTTCTGACAACAAGCAAACCAGATCAAGGGTCAAAGCTCATGTGGTGCCACATGTAAGTGCTATATCCAGGGCCACTACTCCTGCAGAGGTTGTTGCTGGTTCTTGCCCGCTTCCTACTTCCATCGAGGAAATTCAACAGGTGGGTGGCCACTACGGGATTGCTCCTGAAGATTTATCTACAAAGAAGCTGCTGGATGGCCAGCATAAGACTTCTGGCGGTGAAATATGATCCTTCCTTCGACATGAATAAATCTGGGAATGTGTTATCATGGAATATCAGAGGCATCAACTCTGAAAGTAAACTTTTGTCTCTTAGGAATGCTATTGATACTAGCGGTTGTTCGGTGCTATGTATCCAGGAAACTAAGCATGAATCTTTTGATTTAGCTTTTATTAAAACCTTCTGCCCCAAGCGCTTTGATAAATTTGTATTTGCGCCCATGTTGGGTGCCTCGAGTGGCATTATCACTATTTGGAACAGCACTGTGTTTGTGGGAACGCCTTGGCACATTGATTCTTTTGCGGTGGGTGTTTATTTTTTTGTCACGCAATCCAGTGAGTCTTGGAATCTAGTCAATGTTTATGGTCCTTGCTCTAGTCAGAGATGGGTGGATTTTACTTCTTGGTTGTTTGATCTTAATATACCTGATGATGAAAACTGGTTGATCCTGGGAGACTTTAATTTCATTCGTTCCACGGTGAATAGAAATAAACCAGGTGGAGATGCTGCAGATATGCTCTTGTTTAATGAAATCATACAAGCACAATCTTTGATGGAACTCCCTATCAAGGGGCGATCGTACACTTGGAGCAATATGCAGGATGATCCCTTGCTCGAACAACTTGACTGATTTTTCTCATCATCTAATTGGACCACATCTTTCCCAAACATGAAGGTCTTGCCATTGGGAAAACCTGTTTATGATCATATCCCGTGTGTGGTGTCCATTGAATCCAAAATCTCCAAGTCCAAACTGTTTCGCTTTGATAACTTCTGGATCAATCACACGAGTTTCTTAGACATGGTCGCTGGCTCTTGGTCCAAGTCATGACATGCTCCTAATTCCGCTGTGCTTATCTGCAAAAAGCTCAAAACTTTGTGATATGATCTCAAACATTGGAGCCGGGGGATCTCAAATATGAAAATCATGATTCAGAACAGTAATGCGGCTCTTTCTCAGCTAGATGACATTGAGGACAAGAGAACACTCTTCCTCCAAGAATTAAACATCAGGCGAATTCTAAAACTGCATCTGAACAAGTTGCTCAAATATCAAAATGAATACTGGAGGAAGAGATGCACTGTTAGATATTTCAGATTTGCTGATGAAAACACCAAACTCTTTCAATCACTTGCGACAGAGAGGTTTAGACACAATTCGATTGCCAATCTACAGGATGGAGACATGGTGGTGAGTGACCACGTTGGCAAAGAGGGGGTGTTGTACAAAACCTACAAGGAGCGCTTAGGTTCATCTAAGCCTACCAGGATGCATTTTGATCTCCCTCGGATCATCCAACGGATTGATGGCTTGGATGAATTATCGGCCCCTTCTCAAATGAGGAGATCGACACCGTGGTTATGGAAATGCCAACTGATAGGGCTCCTGGCCTTGACGAATTTAATGGTTGCTTTCTTAAGAGTTGTTGGCAGATCATCAACGAGGATTTTTACAGAATGTGTCAGGATTTCCATGGCGGCAAGCTGGATATAACTAGTATTAGTGAAGGATACATTACCTTGATCCCGAAGACCTCATCCCCAGAGACTGCCAATGATTATAGACCCATAACTCTGCATAACTGATGTCTGAAAATTGTCACAAAAATCTTGGCTAATCGTCTGCAGAAAGTCATTCTAAAAATCATTCACATGAACCAATATGGCTTCATTAAAGGAAGTAACATCCAAGATTGTCTAGCATGGACATTCGAATATATTCATCAGTGTCAGACATCATCACGTGAGATTGTGCTCCTTAAACTTGATTTCGCTAAAGCTTTTGACACAATTGAGCATGCCCCCATGCTGGAGATCATGCGACACATGGGCTTTGATGACAAATGGTTGGGCTGGTTGAAAAGAATCTTTGGCTCTGGGGTTTCTTCTATTCTCCTTAATGGAGTTCCTAGCAGAAAATTTCAGTGCAAATGTGTGGTCTGGCAAGGCGATCCTTTATCACCATTGATTTTTGTCCTCGCTACAGATCTCCTTCAAGCCGCGATCAATGATGCTTTTGCTCGGCGCCTGATTGACCCGCCCCTTCCATGTAATGGTAGTGGTGACTTCCCAATGGTGCAATACGCGGACGACACCATTCTGGTGATACTAGCCTGCCCTGATCAAGCTACTCATATGAAAATCATCCTGGAGTATTATGCTCCCTTGGTGGGTTTGAAAATCAATTTTCACAAGTCCACCTTGATACCCATCGACATTGACCAACAACGAGCGGTTGAGTTGGCGTGGGTTTTCGGCTGCTCCGTTGGCTCGCTCCCGTTCACTTATCTTGCTCTCCCCATGGGCACGACGAGGCCAACCTTGCTAGAACACATGCCACTGGTGCCTGGAGTGGAAAGGAAGATGTCTACGGCACTGTCTCTGATGTCGTCCAGGGCCAAGCTCACATTGGCCAATTCAAGTGTAACATCGTTGCTGATCTATGCCATGTGCACAATCAAATTACACCCTAAAGTGATTGAGCACCTTAACAAACTACACAGATATTGTCTTTGGGCTAAGAACTCTGAAGATTGGGTCAAGAACAACTGGCTGGCGGCCTGGGATTTGGTTTGTAGACCAAAACATAAAGGTGGACTCGGGGTTATTGACATCAAAACCCAGAATGTAGCCCTCCTTCTAAAACACCTTTTCAAGTTCTATAACTATGAAGAGATCCCCTGGGTAAACTTGATCTGGGAAGCTTACTACACGGACAAAATTCCGCATGCAACAGACCCAATTGGCTCCTTCTGGTTGCGTGATGTAATGCAACTCAGAGCGACGTGTTCCATGGGATCACCAGAGTCACTCTAGGGAATGGTTCCTCCTCCCTATTTGGAAAGACGCCTGGTTTGATAGTGACCGAGATGCCACCCTCATGGAGCTCTTCCCCAGGGATTTCTCTTTCTGTGTATATGAGGATGAATCTGTTGTTAATGTTCTTACAGCTACAGATCCGGGCGTGCTGTTCCATCTGCCTCTATCGGCTCAAGCTAGAGAGGAAGGTAGGGAGATCCAACAAGGCTCGATGCATGTACTTCAAGAAAGGGATTGCACTGACACTTGGGAGCGCATCCTTGGTGGGAAATTCTCCTCCAATAAATTCTATGACCACTGTTTCAGAGAGATGGTTGCTGACGATGCTTTCGTTTGGCTTTGGAAGACCAAAAGCCCGATCAAATTCAAAATGTTTGGGTGGCTGCTACTGGTGGACCACCTAAACACGAGAAACATGCTGAGACGTAGGCACTATATATGTCATTGCGAGCAATAACTACACTTGCATGCTATGCCAAAACCCTCCCGAGGAAACCGTTGAACACCTATTATTTGCCTGCCCGTTTAGCCCACGTTGTTGGGATAAAGTTGGCATACAATGGCCAGCATTGGGCAACAGCTATGCTACACTAGGGCAGAGAGAGCTGGCGGCAACCTTTGTTTATGGATATTTTTATAATGGCTACGTGGAGTTTGTGGCAGGATAGAAACAATGAATACTTCAGAGGGATCCCACACTCTATCGATTCATGGTTGGCTAGGTTCAAATATCTTTTGGGCCTTCTGATGCACAATTGTAGAGAGGAACATTGTCCTTTCTTAGCTGCCTATATATAAGGCTTGTGACACTTGTCATTTTAGATTCTTGAGGCCATGGCCGGGGGGCCACAAAAAACCCACTTGTAACATTGATGTAATTGGTTTCTTGTGAGTAATACAAAAGTTAGTGGGAGGCTCTCCCACTGTCATTTTTAGTCAAAAAAAATCTTCACGGCTACATGGCTTGAGGAAAGGAATGGGTTCTTGATAGTTGATGTACCGATCACATGACCGGATACAAGGATATGTTTCGTGAGCTTGCTAAAAATGACAGCCCTCGAAAATATGTCACTTTTGGTGATAACTCAAAGGGTAAGGTGGTTGGCCTTGGTAAGGTGGCCATCTCACATGACAGCTCAATCCAAAATGTTATGCTCGTTGAATCTCTTGGCTATAATTTACTTTCCGTATCTAGACTAGCTGACTTTGATTTGAATGTCCTATTTACTGAAGTAGATTGCCAAGTGTTTCGAAGAGATAATCATAATATTGTCTTTACCGGTATACGTAGAGGTGATCTATACATTGTTGATTTCACTAAAAAGGCTCAACCTAGAACTTGCTTAATTCCTAAATCTTCTAAAGGTTGGTTGTGGCATAGAAGGTTAGGCCATGTGGGCATGCAAAATATTGATAAGCTTATTAAAGGTGATCATATCTGAGGGAGTCCTGGATTAGGGGGTCTCTGGATAGCCAGACTATATCCTTTGGCCGGACTGTTGGACTGTGAAGATACAAGATTGAAGACTTCGTCCCGTGTCCGGATGGGACTTTCCTTGGCGTGGAAGGCAAGCTAGGAAATATGGATATGTAGATGTCCTCCCTTGTAACCGACTTTGTGTAACCCTAGCCCCCTCCGGTCTCTATATAAACCGGAGGGTTTAGTCCGTAGGACAATAGACAATCATACTATATGCTAACATCTAGGGTTTATCCTCCATGATCTCGTGGTAGATCAACTCTTGTAATACTCATATAATCAAGATCAATCAAGCAGGACGTAGGGTATTACCTCCATCAAGAGGGCCTGAACCTGGGTAAACATCGTGTCCCCTGCCTCCTGTTACCATCCGCCTTAGACGCACAGTTCGGGACCCCCTACCCGAGATCTGCCGGTTTTGACACCGACATTGGTGCTTTCATTGAGAGTTCCACTGTGTCGTCATCATAAGGAGGGATGGCTCGTCTTGTTGTCAAGGACAACATCACCTCTGGGGGAGCCCTAGCTGTAGGCCAAACTCTCCGACTAGGCGGCTTCGTCATGACCGCCCGCTCGGTCACTGTGCCGACGATGACTTCTCGGGTCATCGAAAATAGCCTCCACATCGGCTCGAAATTCACCGAGCAGATGGATCCAATGGAGCTCTCCTCTTTGAACGAGCTCTTGGATCGCATTGCCGCTCTGGGAGTCGCTACGTACTATGATCGGATTGGGCTTAAACCCGACCAAAGGGAGATTAACTCTTTGCCGGTCACCCATCAGATAGCGGTGGTGGAGGAGCAATGCGGTGAATCTTCCTCTATCCTGAGGACAAACTATGTCCAGATTCCCAAGCTCTCCAAGCTGGATACCCGTCCACGGGAGGACATCGCCCTAAACCTGAACCTAGAATCAGGTTGCATGCCAAACCTGCGGGGCGACATCCCAGAGCCCGAACTTCCAAGATCGGAAACTCCTCTGCCCCTGGGTCTCAGATTGGCCAGATTCCTCCATGTAATGAACAAGGTCAAGGACTGTCACGAGGAAGACACAATTTCGTTCTTTTGCAACAATTTCACATACAAGGGAATCCTCAACGCCATAAGTCGCCATGACATAGCACACACTTCGCTGACTTTGCGGCCATAGTACGGAAGTACTGTGCGATGGAAAGCGCCCGGAAAACCCAAACAAAATTTTGGGATAATCCGGCTCTGAGAAAACCCCGAGTCCGAACTAAAAGGGTGGAATCTCGTAAGTCGCCCGACTAAATTACAAAGAACCAAAACCCCACTGCAGGGCGTGGAACCATATTGGAGGAATGGCTTAACTGGCCCTGCAAAATTCATAGTCAAGGGATACCATACCAACACACAACCTTAGAGCATGTTGGGTACTCCGGAAGGTGGCCAAGAGCGGTGAGGATCTCCTCATCCAAAACACCTCAGAGCACCATCCCGTGGATAACAATACAATATTGACAGTCTTCGAGACCTTCGCCTCAAATAATAGGCGTAAGCGAGCACTCCGCAGCCTTGCCGAAGTCTGCCACGTGGCAGCAATAAATCCATGGAGCGACACGACTATCACCTTCAATGCCACTGACGAACCTAAATTCCGAACAGCCCGAGCACCAGCCACCTTGGTCCTCAGTCCAATTGTGGACGGCTTTCGGCTCACTAAAGTGCTCATGGACGGCGGCAGCGGATTAAACCTCATTTATGAGGAGACTTTTCAAAAAATGGAAATAGACAGAAACTGTATCGAGCAAAGTAGCACGACCTTCCGAGGAATCATCCCTAGTCAGGAGGCACGTTGCGCTAGGAAAATCACACTAGATGTGGTATTCGGCACTCCGGAGAATTATAGGTCCGAAGAAATCACATTCCAAGTGGCCCCGTTCAGTAGCGGATACCACGCCCTTCTAGGGCGGGAGGCATTCATGATCTTCCAAGCCATACCCCATTACGGGTACATGAAGCTCAAAATGCCTGGGCCCAATGGAATCATCACTCTAGCTAGTGATCCGGACATAGCACTCCGTGCCGAGAACAAAACAACCGCACTGGCCCTCGAGGCATTATCCGAAGCCCTTGTGGCGGAGGAATTAACCGCGCTGCGCTCCATAGTGGACAGGGACGACGTGATACTAGACAAAAGATCCAAGTCCACCTCTTTTAAACCAGCGGATGAAATAGTCAAATTCCAAGTCCATCCAACAGACCCCACAAAAACAGCATCCATCGGGGCACAGTTAAACCCCGCTGCAGACGCCGCACTATGGGAGTTCCTGCGCGAGAATTGGGACATATTCGCCTGGCATCCTTCAGACATGCCAGGAATCCCACGCAGGCTGGCCGAACATAGCCTTAACGTTCTAAAGGGATTCAATCCGGTCAAGCAGACTCTTCGGTGTTTCTTCGAACCTAAGCGGCAAGCCATGGGAGAGGAGCTAGCCAAGTTACTGGGGGCCGGATTCATTAGAGAAATAAAGCATCCGGACTGGCTAGCAAACCTGGTGATGGTACCAAAGAAGGACAAATCCTGGCGCCTATGCATCAACTTCAAGGACCTTAATAAGGCTTGCCCAAAGGATCCCTTCCCCCTCCCTCGCATCGACCAAATTATCGATGCTATCGCATGACACGACTCATTGTGCTTCCTCGACGCATACTCCGGTTACCACCAAATTAAGATGGCGGAGTCCAATCAAGCCGCAACGGCATTTATCACTCCATACGACCCCTTCTGTTTTAACACAATGCCCTTTGGGCTCAAAAATGCCGGCGCAACGTATCAGCGCATGATTCAGACATGTCTGGAAAAGCAGATCGGCAAAACAGTGCAGGCATACGTTGACGATGTGGTCGTTAAAACCAGACACGTCGACTCCTTAATAGATGACTTGAGGCTCACATTCGACAATCTCCGAACATACGACATTAAGCTCAATCCGGAAAAATGCGTTTTCGGCATACCCGCCAGAAAGCTCCTGGGCGTTATCATCTCCAGTAGAGGAATTGAAGCAAATCCGGCTAAGATCCGAGCTCTGTCACAGTTGGCTATCCCAACTGACCTGAAGCAAACCCAGAAGTTAACTGGATGTGTGGCGGCCTTAATCTGCTTTATCTCCTGATTAGGAGAAAAGGCACTCCCCCTCTATCGCCTTCTTCGACGCACCAAACACTTCGAGTGGACGGATGCAGCCACGGCCGGATTGGAAGAAATAAAAGCCATCTTGGCCACCAACCCAATCTTGGCCGCACCAAATGTCGGCGAGCCAATGTTGTTATATATAGCTGGAACTCAGCAAGTTCTAAGCTCAGTGCTCATCGTCGAACGAGAGACGGACGGACATAAATTCCCACTTCAAAAGTCAGTATATTATGTATCCACTTTCCTCACTCCATGCAAATCATGGTACCCACATTATCAGAAGATAGCATATGCGGTATTCATGGCATCCCGGAAATTATGAAACTACTTTCAAGAGTGTTCAATTATGGTGGCCTAAGAAGTACCACTCAATGACATAATAAACAACCGCGATGCCACGGGGCCGGATTGCCAAATGGGCTATTGAGCTCCTCCCGTTCGACATAACATATAGACCACGGCGAGCCATTAAGTCGTAAGTACTGGCCGATTTCTTCGCCGAATGGACAGAAGCCGAACTCCCTAAAGAGTATGGCGCATACTCTAATTGGATCATGCACTTCGACGGCTCTAAAATGCTGGCTGGTCTGGAGGCTGGCGTCGTCCTGACGTCCCCCACCGGAGATACAATGCAATACGTACTCCAAATACTATACACAGACTCCAATAACGCAGCCGAATACGAGGCCCTATTACACAGTCTCCGGATGGCAGTTTCCATGGGCATTCAACGCCTGGAGGTGCGTAGGGACTCGAACCTCGCAATATCTTAAATAAATGGAGACTTTGATGCCAAGGATCTGAAAATGGTGGCATATCGCAACGTCGTCCTCAAAATGTCAGCCCGGTTCGAGGGGATTGAATTCCACCATGTGGCTCGGGAAAACAATCAGGCGGCAGATATCCTTGCCCGTATCAGTGCTAAGCGCGACCCTGCCCCACCTAACATCTTCCTAGAAAAACTGTTTAAGCCATTCGTGGTTTGGGAAGGGGACACCAGTAACAATAGTCCGGACCAGGCCACAACATCAGATACCGAACACTCTGACACAATCGGAGGCTCTGCCATCGAAATAACACCTTCAGACGACGTGATAATGCCCGTCATCGCCCCGTGGACAGAACCATTCCTAGCCTACCTAACCAGGCAGGAACTACCCGAGGACCAAAATGAGGCACGCCACATAGTGCGGCGATCTAAATCCTACAAGGTCCACGAGGGAGAGCTTTATAAGAAAAGCACTACCGGAGGCCTTCAAAGGTGCATCTCCGAAGAGGAAGGGCGGAAGCTTTTGGCAGAAATCCATGCTGCACTCGGCGGCCATCACGCCGCAGCCCCGGCCCTTGTAAGGAAGGCCTGCCATGCAGGTTTCTATTGGCCGACGGCCCGAGCAGATGCACAACATCTGGTCCAACATTGCGTTGGTTGCCAGGTTTTTGCAAACCAAAGCCGTATGCCACCTACCGCTCTCCAAACAATCCCCATTACTTGGCCCTTTGCGGTCTGGGGGCTTGATATGGTTGGACCCCTTAAAGGGGGAACCCATAAGAAAAAATACTTACTGGTCATGGTGGATAAATTCACCAAATGAATAGAAGCCAAACCTGTCAAAACGGCTGAATCCGGACCGGTGATAGACTTCATATCTAGGATTGTACACCGTTAATGCATCCCCCATAGCATCATCACTGACAACGACACGAACTTTAAAGCCAACGAGGTGAATCTTTGGTGCAGCAACATGGGCATCAAGCTGGATTATGCTTCTGTCTATCACCCACAAACTAACTGTCAAGTCGAGCGAGCAAATGGTCTTATCATGAGCGGCATCAAACCCAGATTGGTGCGCTCCTTAAAGGAATCAAACATGCACTGGGTAGAGGAGCTCGACTCCGTACTATGGGGTCTGCAGACCACACCGAATCGCACTACCGGATACACACCGTTTTTATGGTGTACGGCGCAGAGGTGGTTCTGCCTTGCGACATAATTCATGACTCATCTCGAGTGCGCATGTACGAAGAAAAAGAGGCCGAGCTCGATCGGCAGGACAGTTTGGACGCCCTGGAGGAGGAGCGCGACGTGGTAAAAGCCCATTCCGCATTTTATCAGCAACAGGCTCGAAGGTATCAAAGTAGAGAAGTACGGGCCAAAACCAATAACATTGGCGAACTAGTTCTATGCCTGCCGGAGAAGAAAAAGAACAAGATCAAGCCCAAATGGCAAGGTCCCTTCATTATTGACCAGGTTCTGACCGGTGGAGCGTACCGTCTGCGGGATGCATCGGACAATCGACTCGAGCCAAACCCATGGAACGCAGCCAGACTCAAGATTCTACGCCTAGTGCCGGACTCTATGTTCGTCTCCTAACCTCCGTCAATTTTTTGCATATCAATTATCTGTCTTTTCTCTCTTTCTCTCTTTTTATTCTCCTCAAGGCCTTAAAAGGCTAAACTTGTTTCTCGGTTACACAATCTTGATGCGCTAACCGCGCTTATTATACCTGGGGGCTTCTTATACAGAAGCTAAACATAACTATTTTTCTAGGCTTTATGCCCCGCACATGTGTTATTCTTCCACATGTACCTTTTTTCACCATTTTATGCATCGATATGACTTAAGTTTTGGCCAAGTTGGGTTGCCTAGCTCTTGTATTTATGCCCTACGTTCCCGTTAATTCAGCTAGGGCATAAGGGGAGCACCTCTGCGATTGTTACTGCTGGGTCAGCCAGATGTGTATCTCTGACTGGGTGAAGCCGAAAGCTAGCGTTCTTAAGGGAATATTCGGTCGATGAACAAAAGATGACTTTTATTTAATTTGACACATGCCCCCAGATGTTTATAGCCTGCATCTCTTTTCGCAGTTTGTACATGCACATTAGGGCATGCGTACCCAGGGAAAGGAACCCTTAACGGAACTATTCTCCCTGGAAGATGTTTCTTACTATCCATGTAATATAACATAGCTAGTTGGGTACTTGTCTGTTCAAGCACTTATGACCCCTACGCCTGGTTTCCATGCATGCCCCGGTTTTTACATAACCGAGCGGGTATTCAGATACACTCCGGACTATCAGGTCTGGAGGTCGAAGCGAAAAGGTCCGACATGACAAATGATTTACAATCCGGCTAGGGACATTATATATGACACTTGAAGTACACAGTCACTAAGACTGTTTAAATTCTTCTTCTGTACCATCCAACAGGCTGTCTAGCCTACAATCCCGTTGGGAATAATTTGCGGCTAATTCTACTTGGTCATACACCAAACTGACGGGGATCTCTTTCCCATCGGGCCCCATAGGTCCGACCTCGGCCATGTGGTTTGGGCCAGCTTTGGTATATCGCGTCTTCACCATAGCCCAGGCTTCCCTTGCACCTTGTCGGCAGGCCGATATCTTCCATAATCGGAAGCACCCCCGCGCTCCCTTGAGCTTCTCTATAAGCTCCCCCATGCCTCCTGTCGGGGACGCAGATGGCCACAAGGCTTGGGCAATACCCTGCATCACCTGCCGAACTTGTTTGTGCAGTTGTGAGAGCTCTAGTAGAAGATCACCTACATACCCGGGCATCTCCTCCGCGGGACGACCCGTCAGCATAGCTGCAGACATAACTCTGTTAGTCGGCTTCTTCGCCGAACTCCTTCCAAAGTTCGTTCAAGCACTTACTGAAAATGCTGCGTCGAAGCCGCTTATTCTCCTTCACGGAGTCCGCAAGCTGGGATCATACATCTTTCAGTTCCACGCCCAGATGGATATTGGCGTCCTCGTAAGCACGCGCTCGCCCGCATTTAGCTGTCGATCAGCATGTTCCGCATTCACCGGCATGGCCTCCGGAATCACTCCGGGGTCATGTGCAGCATCTATTGTTAGATTTGCATGCATGCCGCATACTGTCTGGTACCTGTATTTTTTGCAATGGAAACAAGTGTTACCAGAGGGGCCCTTCTCGGACTCCTACAACGTGGCAATAGCGGCCCCTAGCTGCGCCTTGCACTCTTCCAGCTCTTGAGACAATTGGGAATTCTTCTCTGTAAGAACCTGCACAAATAATGATCCTTAAATCAGTTGCATCAACTGTTTCAAGTCTCAGGGGCTACTGATATATAGTTTTGGTCAGATTTTCTTGCCCGTATATCCTTTACATACTGGTCCATGGCTCTGGCAAGACTGTTTTGAGCAGCACGGATGTACGTGTCTCCTGAGTTGAAGGCATCGAACGCCTCTTGGGAGAAACAAGCGTCACGGAGTACGGCCTGGCGACGCCTGTGATTCATGGCGCTTTCCACTTCAGAATTTGTAGCAGATAGTCTATCTGCATCCTCTGTAGGAGGAGCATCCGGCGTTCGTTGTTAGCTTCTGCCTCTATGTCTGGCCCTGGAGCCTGACTGGTGGAGGCGTGATCGGCAACCTCTCCGGATATAGTCCGGCGAGCGTTTTTCCTACTAGGAAACATGGACATCATTATATTTTAAGAAAGACGACAATCACAGAGCAAGGTTCTGTATCATACCTCTGCGCCGGTGTCTCAGTCCTGACCGCCTTCCTTTTTGGCCTACCCGGGTTCGGTGCCCCTTATTGGCGAGTCACTGCGGGTTCGGCATGGCGTCCCGAAGGCCTTCCCTGTAAAACACCATATGTGTACGGTAGGTGAAGTGCATAAAAAGGGGATTCTTCTCGGAAGTTGGGACTCTGGTTTTTTCTTACATGCGATGCAGGGAGTAGCCCAGGATAGTCGGCTATGATGGCCACCATGGCGTCATTGCAGCTCAATTGATAGAGCGTCCTGTCTATCAACTCCACAAATATTTCCGGATCCTCTTCAAGTCCGGGATCGAGGGCCCGGTCAGGGTCCTCCGGTTGTGGAGGCGGGCTGTTGACCTCCCTTACAGCTTTTCGCAGTTCCTGCCATGAAATGGCAAGGTGAGTATTTACGACGAAGAATGTAGGAAGGCTGGGAGTAAAGAGTGACAGCTCACCCAGCTTGGAGGCCATGTCGTGGCTTGATATGGATGAACTCCTCTTCCTCTCCCTTGAACAACTCGGACAGAATTTTTGCTAGAGTAGTAGCGGAGTCCGGTCCCTTACGCCCGCAGCAGGTGGCATCATCTTCCCCGTTAAAGCACCACAGGGGGTGCCCTCGATATTGAAGTGGCTGCACCCCCCGCATTATGCATATTGACATAACCTCGATTATTGTCAATCCTGATTGAGCCAGCACTTTAATCCGGTCCATCAGGTAAAGGACTTCTCCGTTATCTTCCTCCTGGGGGCTCCGTGGGCGCCAGCTTCGGCGTTTCTTCAGAGGAGCATTGTGGAACTCGGGAAGACCCCTCCGAATAGGATCTGGAAGGGGGACATCCTCCATGTAAAACCACTCCGAAGGCAGGTCTTTGGGCGTCTTCTTCGGGGTACCGGACAGGTATCCGGTCCCGGCGATGCGCCATATTTTGGCTCCGCCCACTTGATATAGTGACCCATCCTGTGTACGGGGCACAAGGCAGAATAGCCTCTTCCACAACTCGAAATGAGCCTCGCAGCCGAAAAACAGCTCACAAAGGGCAACATAACCAGCGATGTGTAATATGGAAGCAGGGGTGAAATTATGCAACCGGAGGCCGTAAAACTCCAGGAGCCTAGATTGAAAATCCAAGTCCCATTAGTAAATAAGGGACAAGGCATACCCGCTCCCCCTTGGAGGGATTGGGGAAGATCTCCGCTTGCTCCCCGCCATTATAGGTGGCGAGCCCAGCTCGAACGGGGACCATATATGCTGGATGGAGAAATCCTTGGGTCTGCAACTCTACTAATTGGCTGTGCGGGACGGAACTCTTCTCCCAGTCACCGGGCTTAGGGTTACGGGAGCGGAGGATGAGCTGCGGTGGCCGGCCATGTTGGAATGGATTTTTCCGAGCGCGCTCCGATGGATACTCGCCATGGGAGGATGGTGTGGTTTGGATCTAAGAATCCCCGTCCCTTTAATAGACAGTTTATTTATATGGCTAGGGTGGAGAATGTAAAAATGCCCTGGCTCCTCGCATTCGCTCGACACGTGGAAGATAGCCCTTATTGGGCACAGAAGCCAAGAAGTACAACATTCATGGGGAGCCGGACACTACTCAGCAGATATTCAGAATTTGGAAAAGAACACGCCTTGCAATGCCGAAGACAATCTGCGCGCCGGACTCATCGTCATTGAAGCCTGGTTTGGGGGTTACTGATAGGGAGTCCTGGATTAGGGGGTCTCCGGACAGCCGGACTGTTGGACTGTGAAGATACAAGATTGAAGACTTTGTCCCGTGTCCGCATGGGACTTTCCTTGCCGTGGAAGGCAAGCTAGGCAATATGGATATGTAGATCTCCTCCCTTGTAACCGACTTTGTGTAACCCTAGCCCCCTCCGGTGTCTATATAAACCGGAGGGTTTAGTCCATAGGACAACAGACAATCATACGATAGGCTAACTTCTAGGGTTTAGCCTCTACGATCTCGTGGTAGATCAACTCTTGTAATACTCATATCATCAAGATTAATCAAGCAGGACGTAGGGTATTACCTCCATCAAGAGGGCCCGAACCTGGGTAAACATCGTGTCCCCTGCCTCCTATTACCATCCGCCTTAGACACACAGTTCGGGACCCCCTACCCGAGGTTTGCCGGTTTTGACACCGACAATATCCTTGGAGTGAAAGACGTTATATTTGACAAGGATAGATTGTGTAGTGCTTGTCAAGCAGGAAAACAGGTTGGAGGTAGCCACCCCGTGAAAAACATCATTACCACGAGAAGACTGCTCGAGCTGCTTCATATGTATCTTTTTGGTCCAAACACCTATAAAGTCTCGGTGGAAATTTGTCTGGTTTAGTCATAGTCGATAATTTTTCAACATTTACGTGGGTGTTCTTTCTTGATGATAAATCGCAGGTACAAAAGATCTTCAAGAACTTCGCTAGGAAGGCCCAAAAAAAATTTGAAGTGAAGATCAAGAGGTTCGCAGCGACAACGGAACGGAGTTCAGGAACGCAAATGTGGACACCTTTCTTGACAAAGAAGGGATTTCACATGAGTTCTCGACTACGCACACGCCTCAACAAAATTGACTTGTTGAGAAGAAGAACCGGACTCTTATTGAGATGGCGAGAACGATGCTTGATGAGTACAAGACGCCAAAACACTTTAGTGTGGAAGCAGTTGAGACAGCTTGTCATGCAACAAATCGTCTATATCTTCACAAGCTACTTGGCAAGACGGCATATGAGCTTCTGACCGGTAACAAACCCAAAGTTGGATACTTTCAAGTATTCGGCTCGAAGTGCTATATTCTTGATAAGCATCACCACTCAAAATTTGCTCCTAAGTCTCATGAAGGATTCCTACTCGGTTATGGCTCAAATTCTCACACTTACCGTGTCTACAACAATTTCACCTAAAAGGTTGAAGAGACGGTAGATGTGAAGTTTGATGAATCTAATGACTCACAAGTAGAGCAATTGCAAATTAATGTAGACGAAAAATACCCCTCGGAAGAAATCCAAGACTTGTCTATTTGCAAGATTTGCCCAACTGAGGTGAAGGAGAGTACCTCATCCGTTCAAGTGGAAGCCTCTACCTCACGACATGGTGAACCATGAGTTAATTCAGAGGTATCCATGAGCGGGACATGCCAAGATGAGGGAAACGAGAAAGATCACCATGATGAACCTCATCAACCTCCTTCTCCACCTCCAAAAGATAACAACAACATCAAGAACGAAGAAGGCCAAGAGGAAGAACAATATTATGAAGAGGATTCCACCCCGACCCAAACAGAAGCTCTCGCGAGTCAGAGCAAGAGTTTCAAGAGACCATCCCGTCGAACAAATCTTGGATGATATCCAAACCAGGAGCATTACTCGCTCTAAAACTTGTTTAGCAAATTTTTGTGAACATTATTCATTGATCTCTAGTATTGAACCTATGAAGGTTGAAGAAGCGCTTGATGATCTGGACTGGGTGAATGCCATGCACGAAGAGCTACACAACTTTGAGAGGAACCAAGTATGGACCTTGGTAGAAAAGCCGGACAACAACCAAAATGTCATTGGTACCAAATGGGTGTTTTGGAATAAGCAAGATGAAGATGGACAAGTTGTACGCAACAAGGCCCGTCTCATCGCCCAAGGCTACACTCAAGTCAGAGGTATGGACTATGGTGAGACATATGCCCCCGTTGCTAGACTTGAGTCCATACACATCTTACTTGCTTATGCCAATCATCATGATATCACATTGTATCAAATGGACATAAAAAGTGCCCTTTTAAATGGTGAAATAGAGGAGTGAGTTTATGTGAAACAACCTCCTGACTTTGTTAATCCTAAGAAACCCAATCATGTTTACAAACTTCACAAAGCTCTTTATGGTCTTAAACAAACTCCTAGAGCGTGGTATAAATGCTTGACCAAGTTCCTTATTTAAAAAGGCTTTGAGATTAGAAAAATTGATTCTACTCTTTTTACTAAAAGGGTTAATGGTGAATTATTTGTGTGCCAAATTTATGTGGATGATATCATATTTGGTCGACTAACCCACTTTTTAGTGAAAAGTTCGGAAGGCTATAATGTCGGAGAAGTTTGAGATGTCTATGATGAGTGAACTCAAGTTCTTTCTTGGTTTGCAAATCAAGCAAACTAAGGAGGGTACCTTTGTTTCCCAAACAAAGTATACCAAGGACTTATTCTAGAAGTTCAACATGCAAGAAAGCAAAGGTATGAAAACACCCATGCCTACTAGTGGACATCTTGACTTGACAAAGGATGGCAAACCGGTTGACCAATAGGTCTATCACTCTATGATTGGTTCATTGTTATATCTATGTGCCTCCCGTCCCGATATTATGCTAAGTGTGTGCATGTGTGCACGATGTCGAGCGGCCCCTAAGGAATGTCATCTTAAGGCTGTGAAAAGGATAGTGAGATACTTAATTCATACACCAAACTTTGGCATTTGGTATCCTAAGAGGTCTTCTTTTGATCTTGTTGGCTACTCCGATTCGCACTATGCCGGTGACAAGGTTGATAGAAAGTCCACTTCGGGTACTTCTCAATTTCTTGGTAGATCACTTGTGTCTTGGTCCTCCAAGAAACAAAACTCGGTATCCTTATCCACCGCCGAAGAGGAATACATTGCCGCCGGTTCATGTTGTGCTCAATTACTTTGTATGGCCCAAACTCTTAAAGATTATGGGATTTATGTGAAACATGTTCCATTGCTTTGTGCTAATGAAAGTGCTATTAAGATTGCTCACAATCTCGTGCAACATTCTCGAACTAAGCATATTGAAGTTCGTCATCATTTCATTTGAGATCATGTTGCTAAAGGGGACATTGATCTTAAGCATTTTCGTACCGATAAGCAATTGGCACATATATTCACCAAACCGCTTGATGAGAAAGTATTTTGTTGTTTGAGAGGTGAATTTAACATCATTGATGCCTCAAACTAGGAGTAGAAACTCCATTTGGATTCATGCAAGGCATGAGCCTTGGATTAATCCTTGATATTTCTCTTATGATGATGATCATATGTCATGGATCTATACTTGTACCCTTGCATGTTATCTAACCCTTGTAGGTACTTGGATGATCCCAAATCCATGATATTGCAACTCACTCACATCTTGAGCAATCTCTACATCACCAAGTCTCTATAATTTGGTGGTTGGAGTCAAGGAAGCATGAATCCTTTCAACATATCCTTTGACAATTTCTATATATCAAATTTCATTTGGTATCAAATTTCATGATTATCATGTTGGATACACAAGTGCTCTTCCTTGCAAGACTGACCGATGTAGGTAGATGAACTCAAATTACAAGCGATGCTCCCAACTCTTGATGAACTACATCAACCTTGAGCATCCTACACAAGTTCAACTACATGATCAAGATCAACACCACCACCCAAGGTATGTTATTCCATCTTAGAGAAGTTTTACCCCAGGACATGGGTCAAAGCAGCTCAACAAGATGTGAACACATCAAAGTGCTTAAATGAAAAATGGTAACCCCATTTTGATCTTAAACGATGAGTATGACCTACGATCAAGTGATCTCACTTGCCTCCTCGGTCAATATACTCTAACATAGGTGACTTTGTCGCCGACCCTTTCCAGAAGAAGTTTTCTAGTATTTCCTTTGCATTCTTGCATTCGTGTCTAGCTTACTTGTTTCCTTTTTTCACTTCATCTAGATTTCTTTTCTTTTCTTTTCTCTGTTTTGTACTTCTTTCCCTGCATCTAATTCATTGCAGATCCTTTAGTTAATTCCATGAAAATCTTTGTGAGATCTTATTTGACTAGAGAGCTGAGATCATAGAATCTTTTCTTCAGTATTGAAGTCGGTCTCACCGATGTATACATCCCAGCTTGACCGAACTACAATGCTACATTGTAGATTGTTCATCGGCTCAACCGACAAGGACAAACCCGGACTGGCCGATATGCATCATCTGTGACATTGCCAACTCAGTGTCACCGATGAGAATAACTCGGAGTAACCTATTTCACTACTTAGAAAACATTTTGCCATTGTCATTATCATTTCTTATTCCACCTCCACTTGATGAATCATGCCCTCTACTAGCATCTTAAATTACATGTTTCTTTGTAATGTGACTCAAGGACCAAACCTATATGACTCATGGTACAGAAGATCCCTTCTTGGAAATTGATGTCAAAGGGGGAGAGAAAGCACATCAAATCTTATCACATAAGAGAGGAAGCACATCTTAGCTTCTCCAAATGCTTATAAACCATAAAGGAAAGAAGTCGCATGTCTTTAAGAGGGGAAAGACATGTTAAGTAAATGTTATGTTGCCTTGTCCTAATTTTCTTTTTCCCTATCTTTTGCCATTATACAATATCAGACTCAGGGGGAGAATGAGCTCATTTCTAAGGGAAGAAAATCTTTGGAAGTCATTGCATATCTTTATTCTTCGGGGACATGTCTATATCCAAATAGAGTACTATGTACTCATTCACTACATGTCATCCCAATCTTGGTACTCTTGTGGCTTTCTCAATTTGCTTTGTTTATTAGGTGCTCTTGTGTTATCTAACCCTATTTTCTCAAGTTCACCTTCTCCAAAGCCAACTCAAGACCATAAGGTAAGTATATGCATCACTCTCATGTGCATGATCATCTCTTGCTATGTACATTTTGTTTGCAAGAAGGACTCATGAACATGGAGGTGCATTTCTTATATTTACATCATTTTCTCTGATGCATATAGCCAAGATAATGTAACACATTGCTTGCTCTGACATGCTTATGCATTCAACTGATCTTACATATCATCTTTACATGACTGCATACATGTAGGGGGAGCCACTTCATGTTACGTGGCTTTCCAAAGCTTTACTTGTTATCCTTCATATTTATATCTAAGGCATTGATGTATGTTGTTATCAATTACCAAAAAGGGGGAGATTGAAAGCTCAAGTGCTCCCTGGGTGATTTTGGTAATTAATGCCAACATATCTGTTTTTGGACTAATAGTTTCAACTAGTATATTTCAAAAAGTTCAACAAAGGCGTGGCATGGACAAGAGGATGTGGAACCCCTTTAAAATTCTAATGACAAATATTGGCAAAAGCTCAAGACTCTTCATTTCTATTTTAGTGATCCAAGATCACATTGACTCTGTAGGAAAGCCAATACTAGTAAAAGGGGATGAGCTGTTGCTTAATGGTCTACTTTCTCAAAGTGCTTAGTGATATGCTCCAAAGCCCTCAACCACTTTCTCAATTCCAAACATGTCCTAAACCTAAAAGTCAAACTCGGCCCCACCAATTTGATTCATCCAGCGCCACTGAGTTCACTTGACATAGCCACTGCCAGAAACCCTAATCAGTTAGGTCTCACCAAGATGGGCTTGCAAACACTCTGTTGCCTGTTGCATCTATTTCGGTCTCACCGAAATATGCGGTCGGTCCCTCTGAGTTTGCTTGATCAACTCTCTGTTTGCTCATTACTAAAATCGGTCTCACCGAGTTTGTGTAATCGGCCAAACCGAGATGAGATTTTACCCTAACCCTAACACATTTGTCCCACCGAGTTTTTTATGTCGGTCCCATCGAAAATCCTAACGTTCACATTTTGAACTGAATCGGTCTGACCGAGTTCATATATTCGGTCTGACCGAGTTGGCTCTTTTGTGTGTAATGGTTAGATTTTGTGTGGATGCTATATATACCCCTCCATGCTTCTCTCCATCAGTGAGAGAGCCATCAGAATGTGCCTACACTTCCAGCATTCATTTTTCTCAGAGAGAACCACCTACTCATGTGTTGAGACCAAGACATTCCAATCCAACCACAAGAATCTTTATCTCTAGCCTTCCCCAAGTTGCTTTCCACTCAAATCATCTTTCCACCATAGCCAAATCTTTGAGAGAGAGTTGAGTGTTGGGGAGACTATCATTTGAAGCACAAGAGCAAGGAGTTCATCATCAACACACCATCTATTACCTTTTGGAGAGTGGTGTCTTCTAGATTGGTGAGGTGTCACTTGGGAGCCTCCGTCAAGATTGTGGAGTTGAACCAAGGAGTTTGTAAGGGCAAGGAGATCGCCTACATCTTGAAGATCTACCCAAGTGAGGCTAGTCCTTCGTGGGCGATGGCCATGGTGGGATAGACAAGGTTGCTTCTTCGTGGACCCTTCATGGGTGGAGCCCTACATGGACTCGCGCAACCGTTACCATTCATGGGTTGAAGTCTCCATCAATGTGGATGTATGATAGCACCACCTATCGAAACCACGCCATATATCTCTGTGTCTCCAATTGCGTTTGCACACTCCAATCCCATCCCTTTACATTCTTGCAACTAGCATGCTTTACTTTCCGCTGCTCATATACTCTTTCCATACTTGCTTGAAATGTATTGTGAATGTTTAAGATTGTGCTAAAAATCTACCTTAACTTGAAGAATTTAAAACTGCTACTTTCCTTTGTTGAGGGTCTAATCACCCCCCTCTACACACCTCTTCTCGATCCTTTCAGCAAGTATCAAATGATTCATAATCAAGTGATTCCAAAAGTCCATCAACATGGAGTTTCTTCATGTGTTTTAAACCAATATAACCTAACTAGTAGTGCCACACTTATGTTGCACTATCATTATGAACTTTGCATCTTTTGGCATCAATATTATGAATATGTGTATCACTACGATTGAGATTCAATAAACCATTCACCTTGGGTGTATGACCACAAAAGGTTCTATTCATGTA
The DNA here is from genome assembly GCF_003073215.2 of Triticum urartu. NCBI lineage: Eukaryota > Viridiplantae > Streptophyta > Magnoliopsida > Poales > Poaceae > Triticum > Triticum urartu. The sequence goes on along the minus strand of NC_053026.1, from coordinate 76,946,401 downwards.
AACAGAACAACGATTATTCTCTGACTTAAATGAATAACCGTATTGCAATAAACATGATCTAATCATATTGGAGCTTAACGCAAACACCAAATACCACTTATTTTAGGTTCAACACTAATCCCGAAGGTAGAGGGAGTGTGCGATGGTGATCGTATTAACCTTGGAATCAGCTCCAACACACATCGTGTCACGCCCCGAGACCGATGTGCCAGGTGTCTTCCAGTTATTTCGTTGTTGTTGCCTTGTCGTTGCTTGCGTGTCATGCATTGCATATCATGTCATCATGTGCATTTCATTTGCATACATGTTTGTCTCATGCAACCGAGCATTTTCCCCGTTGTCCGTTTTGCAATCCGGCGCTCCTATGTCATCCGGTGTCCCTTTCTACCTCTTTTCGTGTGCGGGTGTTAAACATTTTCGGATTGGACCGAGACTTGTCATGTGGCCTTGGTTTACCACCGGTAGACCGCCTGTCAAGTTTCGTGCTATTTGGACTTCGTTTGATACTCCAACGGTTAACCGAGGGACCGAAAAGGCCTCGCGTGTGTTGCAGCCCAACACCGCTCCAAAGTGGCCCAAAACCAACCTAAACCCGCTCCATCATCTCGGTTGTTCGATCACGATCGTGTGGCCGAAAACCACACCTCATTTGGACTCTACTAGCTCCCGCTACCTATAAATATGTGTCTCCCTCCGAAAATCCCGCAGTCCAAACCCTAGATTCAACTCCCGCACGCCGCCGGACATGTCCGTCCCGCCGCTGGATGTGTCTGTCGCCGCCGCCACGTTGCTCCGGCCAATACCAGGCCGCCATGTCATCGCCGCTACCCTTGCGCCCAACCGGAGCCCGCCACCTGTCTAGCGCACCGCCTCCCACCACGCCGGCCCGCGGAGCCCATCACGGGCCCGCACGGGCCCGGTCGCCGCCGCCGCCCGCAGGCGCGGATCCGCACCCGCAGTCGTGCCTCTCACCGGAGCCGCCGCTCGCCGTCGCCGGCCACCGCGCCCGCGCACCACCCGAGGCTCTCCGTTCGCCGCCGTCGCTACTTCAGCTCGCCGACCGTCGCCTCCTCACCGAGCTCCGCGACTCCGCGCCGCCTGTGGAGCTCCGCCCAAGACCCCGTGCCCGGATCCGGACATCCACCGCTGACCCAGTGTCCTGCCGCGGCCGCCATGCCCCGCCGTCGCCGTAGCTCCGACGGGCGCCGCCGCCGCCAAGAGGGATCGGGAGGAGCCCGATCCGCTCCTCCCCGCTCGTTCACCCGTGTGGGCCCGGCCCACCTACTCCGCCGCTGCGAGGCCTACCTCGCCTCCTCTACACTTGGTCCGAGCCCATGGGTGAGCAGTCCATCCTTTTTCCTCGCCCATGCGTCATATAACTATTCTACGCTCGGGTGTTTTTTTACTAAGTCCCCAGATGTGCATAATTTCTAGCTCTGTTCATCATGCCATAACTCTGCATCCGTAGCTCCGATTTGTGCGTGTAGCATATCAAAATGTTCTTCTCAACGAGTACATCATTTCATCTTATTGCATCATTTTCATTTGAGCTCATCTTGATTCCCGAAATGCTGTTGGAAGAGGGCTATGTGAGTAATTGTTAGATCTGTTTTAGCAAATGGCATTTTGTCATTTTTGCCATGATTAATTTGTGCATGATATGATCCTGAGCTCTACATGTGTTTTGTTTATGTCATGCCATCTTTACAGTGGTGCTTGCCATGTATTTTATGATATTTGTGGTGACTAGCACAAGCTTGCAAGGTAGCGTAATCGGTAATGCTGATTTCAGGGACTTAGAATTTCACAGTCCTTGTCCTGATTTTGTTGATATGCCATATGTTCATGTTGTTTCCTAGTTATCCGCGCCTCTTTTGAGGATGATCAGTAAGGATGTTTTGTTGACATTGTGGTGCTATATCCATCAATTTATTTGTTTGCATTTATGGAGCACCCTAGCTTGAGCCAATCGAGCTCTACTTTTGCTATATCGTGAATCCTAGCAGATTGTTGACTTGTTAGCGATTTTGCCGAGGATGTTGCTATTGATCCGTGCATGCTATGTTGTTGTTCTTGCCATGTCTAGCTTCTATGCCATGTATTGTTGATGGGTGTATGCTTAGTTTGTCATGCCATGCTCTGTAGTGAGTGCATCGAGCTCGTAAACATGCCTACTCGTTAACTGTTTTGCATGCTCCAGTTTTTCACTAAGTCTGAATCTGTTTATGTTTTTTCCATGTTCACGTGCTTGCAATTGTATTTTCTGATCCCTTTTGGCTCAAGATCACTAAGGGACTTTTGTTAAGTGCTTTGAATAGCTTCATGCCATGCCTTGCTTTGCCATTTTAAGTTCCTGAAGGATGTAGTTTTCATGCTCTAAAGATTGCTACCTGATGATAAATTCCAGACTTGTGTTAATTTCACTAAGTCTGAAACCTGTTATCATTTGCACTTTTGCCATGCTTGTTTGAACCTGTTAATGGATGATTTAGCCGTAGCTCAGTGTTCATCTTTTGTTAAGCTTCTTGAGTGTATTACTTACATGTATTTTGTTGCCATGTTTGAGTGCTGTAGCATATTTAACTTGATGCATTTAGATGGCTACTTGCTGTTTATCGCAGACCGGTGCCATACTTGTTTTGCTTGCCATTTCCAAACCGTGCATCCGATTCTGGTGATCTTTATATCGGTTTCAACCGAAATCACCTCACCTTTCCAGTGGAACTCTTGGATTTCCAAGTTGAGGCCAGGTTCAATCATTCCTTTTCAAATCTTGCATATGCATCACATACCGCATCCCGCATATCATACCATGTTCATGTGTTGGTTGTTTACTTTGTTGTGTGCTTCTTTCCAGTGTTTGCTTCTCCGGGTTGGTTCCAATAACATCGCGGTTGTGAGGATTCATTCAACTACGTCCGTTTATCTTCTTCATGGACTCGTTCTTCTTCCTTGCGGGATCTCAGCAAGATGACCATACCCTCGAAATCACTTCTATCTTTGCTTGCTAGTTGCTCGCTCTTTTGCTATGCCAATGATGCGATACCTACCACATGCTTATCATGCCTCCCATATTGTTGAACCAAGCCTCTAACCCACCTTGTCCTAGCAAACCATTGTTTGGCTATGTTACTGCTTTGCTCAGCCCCTCTTATAGCGTTGTTAGTTGCAGGTGAAGATTGAAGTTTGTTCCTTGTTGGAACATGGAGATATTGTTCCTTGTTGGAACAGGTTTACTTGTTGGGATATCACAATATCGCTCATTTAATTAATGCATCTATATACTTGGTAAAGGGTGGAAGGCTCGACCTTATGCCTGGTGTTTTGTTCCACTCTTGCCGCCCTAGTTTCCGTCATATCGGTGTTATGTTCCCGGATTTTGCGTTCCTTACGCGGTTGGGTTATAATGGGAACCCCTTGACAGTTCGCCTTGAATAAAACTCCTCCAGCAATGCCCAACATTGGTTTTACCATTCGCCACCTAGCCTTTTCTTTCCCTTGGGTTCTACAGACTGAAGGGTCATCTTTATGTAACCCCCCCGGGCTAGTGCTCCTTTGAGTGTTGGTCCGACCGAGTAGACTGCGGGGCCACCTCGGGGCAACTTGAGGGTTGGTTTTACTCGTAGGATGTCTCATCTGAGTGTGCCCTAAGAACGAGATATGTGCAGATCCTATTGGGATTTGTCGGCACATTCGGGCGGTGTTGCTGGACTTGTTTTACCATTGTTGAGGTTGTCTTGTAACCTGGATGCTGAGCCTGATCGGATTGTCTTGGGAAAAGGAATATCCTTCGTTGACCGTGAGAGCTTGTGATGGGCTAAGTTGGGACACCCCTGCAGGGATTTGAACTTTCGAAAGCCATGCCCGCGGTTATGGGAAGATGGGAATTTGTTAATGTCCGGTTGTAGAAAACCTGAAGTTTAGCTTAATTAAAACACCTCAACCGCGTGTGTAACCATGATGGTCTCTTCTCGGCGGAGTCCTGGAAGTGAACACGGTGTTGGAGTTATGCTTGACGTTGGTTGTTCTAGGATCACTTCTTGATCATAGTTTCTCAACCGTGCTTTTGCCTTCTCTTCTCGCTCTCTTTTGCGTATATGTTAGCCACCAAATATGCTAGTCGCTTGCTGCAGCTCCACCTCATATCTTTACCTTACCCATAAACTTAAATAGTCTTGATCGCGAGGATGTGAGATTGTTAAGTCCCCATGACTCACAGATACTTCCAAAACCAGTTTGCATGTGCCGATGTTACCGAGCAGGTGACGCAACCGAGCTTGAGGAGGAGCTCGATGAAGTTTGTGTTTGTTTTCTTGTTCCGTTTCCAGTTGATCAGTAGTGTTGCCCAGTTGGGGTCGATCGCGGATCTGTGTAGCATTTGGGGTAGTCTTCTTTTATTTTGGTTCCGTAGTCGGACCTTGATTGTATCTGGTTGATGTAATGCTATTCATGTATTGTGTGAAGTGGCGATTGTAAGTCAACTATGTATCTTTTCCCCTTATGTATTACATGGGTTGTGTGAAGATTACCTCACTTGCGACATTGCTTTCAATGCGGTTATGCCTCTAAGTCGTGCTTCGACATGTGGGAGATATAGCCGCATCGAGGGCGTTACACATCGCCACTTCACTCTTAACTGGTTTCGGTTCATTCTGCAACTCCTGTTTCGAGTTACTAAACTCAGCAACTGAACCGGTATCAAGTACCCAGGGGTTGCTACGAACACTAGTAAAGTACACATCAATAATATGTATATCATATATACGTTTGTTCAATTTGCCATCCTTCTTATCCACCAAGTATTTTGGGCAGTTCAGCTTCTAGTGACCATTTCCTTTGCAGTAGAAGCACTCAGATTCAGGCTTGGGTCTAGTATTGGGCTTCTTCATGGGAGTGGCAACTTTCTTGCCATTCTTCTTGAAGTTACCTTTCGTTCCCTTGCCCTTTTCTCGGAACTAGTGGTCTCGTTAACCATCAACACTTGATGCTCTTTCTTGATTTCTACCTTCGCCGATTCAGCATCGCAAAGAGCTTGGGAATCGTTTTTGTCATCACTTGCATATTATAGTTCATCACAAAGTTCTAGTAGCTTGGTGATAGTGACTAGAAAACTCTATCAATCACTATCTTATCTAGAAGATTAACTCCCACTTGATTCAAGCGATTGTAGTAGCCAGACATTCTGAGTACAACCTCACTGGCTGAGCTATTATCCTCCATCTTGTAGGCAAAATACTTGTCAGAGGTCTCATACTTCTTGCACAGGCATGAATCTGAAATACCAATTTTCAGCTCCTGGAACATCTCATATGCTCCGTGGCATTCAAAACGTTTTTAAAGTCCTGGTTCTAAGGAGTAAAGCATGGCACACTAAACTATCAATTAGTCATCATATCGATCTTTCAGAACATTCATAATGTCTGCATCTGCTCCTGCAATAGGTTTCTCACCTAGCGGTGCATCAAGGACATAATTCTTCTATGCATCAATGAGGATAATCCTCAGATCACGAACCCAGTCTGCATCATTTCTACTATCATGTTCCAACTTAGTTTTCTCTAGGAACATATAAAAATATATATGAGCTATATCGCAAGCTATTGATCTACAACATAGATATGCAAAACTATGAAGACTAAGTTCATGATAAATTAAGTTCAATTAATCAAATTACTCGAGAACTTCCACTTAGATAGACATCCCTCTAGTCATCTAAATGATACATGATCCAAATCAACTAAACCATGTCTGATCATCACGTGAGATGGAGTAGTCATCAATGGTGAACATCTCTATGTTGATCATATCTACTATATGATTCACGTTTGACCTTTCGGTCTCCAGTGTTTCGAGGCCATATCTGTACATGCCAGGCTCGTCATGTTTAACCCGAGTATTCCGCATGTGCAAAACTGTCTTGCACCCATTGTATGTGAACGTAGAGTCTATCACACCCGATCATCATGTGGTGTCTCAACACGACGAACTGTCGCAATGGTACATACTCGGGGAGAACACTTTTACCGTGAAATTTAATGAAGGGATCATCTTATAATGCTACCGCCGTACTAAGCAAAATAAGATGCATAATAGATAAACATCACATGCAATCAAAATATGTGACATGATATGGCCATCGTTATCTTGTGCTTTTGATCTTCATCTCCAAAGCATCTTCATGATCTCCATCGTCACCGACTCGACACCTTGATCTCCATCGTAGCGTCGTGGTTGTCTCACCAACTATTGCTTCTACAATTACCGCTAACGCACAGTGATAAAGTAAAGCAATTACATGGCATTTGCATTTCATAAAATAAAGAGACAACCATAAGGGTCCTACCGGTTGTCAGATATCTTACAAAACATGATCATCTCATACAATAACATTTATCACATCATGTCTTGACCATATCGCATCACAACAAGCCCTGCAAAAACAAGTTAGACACCCTCTACTTTGTTGTTGCAAGTTTTACCTGGCTTTTATGGGCTTCTAGAAAGAACTGTTCTTACCTACGCATGAAAACCACAATGGTGATTTATCAAGTTTGTTGTTTTAACCTTCAACAAGGACCAGCCGCAGTCAAATTCGATTCAACTAAAATAGGAGAAACAGACACCCGCTAGCCACCTTTATACAAAACTAGTTGCATGTCTGTCGGTGGAACCGGTGTCATGAATGTGGCCATGTAAGGTTGGTCCGGGACGCTTCATCCAACAATACCGCCGAATCAAAATATGACACTAGTGGTAAGCAGTATGACGCTCACTGCCCACAACTCTTTGTGTTCTACTCATGCATATCATCTACGCATAGACCTGGCTTGGATGGCACTATTGGGAAACGTAGCATGCAATTTCTAAAAAATTCCTATGCTCATGCAAGATCTATCTAGGAGATGCATAGCAACGAAAGGGGGAGAGTGTGTCTACATACCCTCATATACCGAAAGTGGAAGAGTTTGACAACGCGGTTGATGCAGTCGAACTTCTTCTAGATCCGACCGATCAAGCACAAGTGTGGTAAAAGGATAGTAACATTGTCCCTTCTCTCTTTTTCTCTCATTTTTTATTTTTGCATTTTTATGGCCTCTTTTTCTTTTTTTCATCCGGAGTCTCATCCCTACTTGTGGGGGAATCATAGTCTCCATCATCCTTTCCTCACTTGGGACAATGCTCTAATAATGATGATCATCACAGTTTTATTTACTTACAACTCAAAAATTACAACTCGATACTAGAACAAAATATGACTCTATGTGAATGCCTCCGGCGGTGTACCGGGATGTGCAATGACTCATGAGTGACATGTATGAAATAGTTATGAAGGTGGCTTTGCCACAAATACGATGTCAACTACATGATCATGCAAAGCAATATGACAATGATGGAGCGTGTCATAGTAAATGGAACGGTGGAAAGTTGCAAGGCAATATATCTCGGACTGGCTATGGAAATGCCATAATAGGTATGTATGGTGGCTGTTTTGATGAAGGTATATGGTGGGTGTATGGTACCGGCTAAAGTTGCGCGGTACTAGAGAGGCTAGCAATGGTGGAAGGGTGAGAGTGTGTATAATCCATGGACTCAACATTAGTCATAAAGAACTCACATACTTATTGCAAAAATCTATTAGTTATCAAAACAAATTACTACGCGCATGCTCCTAGGGGGTTAGATTGGTAGGAAAATACCATCGCTCGTCCCCGACCGCCACTCATAAGGAGGACAATCAATAAATAAATCATGCTCCGACTTCATCCCATAACGTTTCACCATACGTTCATGCTACGGGAATCACAAACTTTAGAACAAGTATTTCTCAAATTCACAACTACTCAACTATCATGACTCTAATATCACCATCACCATACCTTAAAACAATTATCAAGTATTAAACTTCTCATAGTATTCAATGCACTTTTTTGAAAGTTTTTATTATACCCATCTTGGATGCCTATCATATTAGGACTAATTTTATAGCCTAAGAAAATTACCATGCTATTCTAAAAGACTATCAAAATAATATAAGTGAAGCATGCTAGATCAATAATTTCTATAAAATAAAACCACCACCGTGCTCTTAAAAAGACATAAGTGAAGCACTAGAGCAAAATTATCTAGCTCAAAAGATATAAGTGAAGCACATAGAGTATTCTAATAAATTCCGATTCATGTGTGTCTCTCCCAAAAGATGTGTACATCAAGGATTATTGGGGTAAACTAAAAAGCAAAGACTCAAATCATACAAGACGCTCCAAGCAAAACACCTATCATATGGTGAATAAAAATATAGCCTCAAGTAAAGTTACCGATGGACGAAGACGAAAGAGGGGATGCCTTCCGGGACATACCCAAGATTAGGATTTTGGTTATCCTTGAATTTTACCTTGGGATGCCTTGAGCATCCCAAATCTTAGGATCTTGCCACTCATTATTCCATAATCCATCAAATATTTACCCAAAACTTGAGAACTTCATAACACAAAACTCAACAGAAAATCTCATGAGCTCCACTAGTATAAGAAAAAAAACCACCACTTCAAGGTACTGTAATGAACTCATTATTTATTTATATTTGTGTTAAACCTACTGTATTATAACTTCTCTATAGTTCATACCCCCTGATACTAGCCATAGATTCATCAAAATAAGCAAACAGCACACGAAAAACAGAATCTATCAAAAACATAACAGTCTATAGTAATCTTTAGGTTTCGAATACTTATCTAACCCCAAAAATTCTAAAATAAATTGGTGGACGTGAGTAATTTGCCTATTAATCATCTTCAAAAAGAATCAACCTAATCTCACTCTCCAGTAAAAAATGGCAGCAAATCTCGTGAGCGCTAAAGTTTATGTTTTTTACAGCAAGATCGCAAAGACTTCCCCCATATCTTCCCAAAGGTTCTACTTGGCAAAAACACTAATTAAAATACAAAAAGCACAATCATAACAGAGTCTAGATGAATTATTTGTTACTAAACATGTACAAAAATCAAGGAACAAAAATAAAATTGGGTTGCCTCCCAACAAGCGCTATCGTTTAACGCCCCTAGCTAGGCATAAAGGCAAGAATAGATCTAAGTATTGTCATCTTTGGTATGCAATCCATAAGTGGCTCTCATAATATATTCATAAGGTAATTTAATTTTCTTTCTAGGAAAGTGTTCCATGCCTTTCCTTAACGTAAATTGGAATCTAATATTTCCTTCTTTCATATCAATAATTGCACCAATCGTTCTAAGGAAAGGTCTACCAAGAATAATAGGACATGTAGGATTGCAATTTATATCAAGAACAATGAAATCTACAGGAACATAATTCCTATTTCCAACAATAAGAACATCATCAATACTTCCCATAGGTTTCTTAATGGTGGAATCCCCAAGATGCAAATTTAAAGAAAAAACATCAAATTCGTGGAAACCTAACACATCACACAATGTTTTTGGAATCATGGAAACATTAGCACCCAAATCACATAAAGAATAACACTCATGATCTTTAATCTTAATTTTAATAGTAGGTTCCCACTCACCAAAAAGTTTTCTAGGGATATAGACTTCTAATTCAAGTTTCTCTTCATGAGATTGCATTAAAGCATCAACGATATGTTTAGTAAAAGCTTTATTTTGACTATAAGCATGAGGAGAATTTAACATGGATTGCAACAAGGAAATACAGTCTATTAAAGAACAATTATCATTATTAAATTCATTGAAATCCAAAATAGTGGGTTCATTACTATGTAAAGTTTTGACCTCTTCAATCCCACTTTTACCAAATTTTGCATCAAGATCTAAAAACTCAGAATCATTGGGATGCCCCTTAGCTAAAGTTGACTCATCTCCAGTCCCATCATTATCAAGATTCATATTGCAAAACAAGTATTTAATTGGAGACACATCAATCACTTTTAGATCTTCATCATTATTATCATGAAAACTAGAAGAACACGCTTTCATAAAGCAATCTTTTTTAGCATGCATCCTAGTGGTTCTTTCTTTGCACTCATCAATGGAAATTCTAATGGCTTTGATAGACTCCTTGATATCATGCTTAGGTGGAATAGATCTAAGTTTCAAAGAATCAACATCAAGAGAAGTTCTATCCACGTTTCTAGCCAACTCATCAATCTTAGGCAATTTTTCTTCAATCAAAGCATTGAAATTCTTTTGCGAGCTAATAAATTCTTTAACACTATTCTAAAAATCAGAGGGCATCTTATTAAAACTTCCATAAGAGTTGTTGTAGGAATTACCATAATTATTAGAGGAATTACTAGGAAACAGCCTAGGACTAAAATTTCCTCTATACGCGTTGTTACCAAAATTGTTCCTACCAACAAAATTCACATCCATAGATTCATTATTATTCTCAATCAAAGTAGACAAAGGCATATCATGAGGATCAATAGGAGAACTCTTATTAGCAAATAATTTCATAAGTTCATCCATCTTTCCGCTCAAAACATTAGTCTCTTCTATCACATGAACTTTTTTACTAGTAGATCTTTTGGTGTGCCATTGAGAATAATTACCATAATATTATCTAGAAGTTTAGTAGATTCTCCTGAAGTGATTTCCATAAAAGTGCCTCCCGCGGCCGAATCTAAATGATTTCTAGAAGCAAAATTCAATATGGCATAATTTTTTTGTATAATCATCCATAATTTGAAACCATGAGTAGGGCAATTACGAAGCATCGATTTCATCCTCTCCGAAGCTTGTGCAACATGTTCATGATCAAGTTGCTTAAAATTTATAATATCGTTTCTAAGAGAGATGATCTTAGCGGGAGGAAAATACTTAGAGATAAAAGCATCTTTGCACTTATTCCATGAATCAATATTATTTTTAGGAAAAGAAAAGAACCAAGTTTTAGCACGATCTCTAAGCGAAAATGGAAATAGCTTCAATTTAACAATATCATTATCCACGTCTTTATTCTTTTGCATATCACACAAATCAACAAATTTGTTTAGATGGGTAGCGGCATCTTCACTAGAAAGGCCAGAGAATTGATCTTTCATGACAAGATTCAGCAAAGCAGCATTAATTTCACAAGATTTAGCATCGGTAAGAGGAAGAATCGGAGTACTAAGAAAATCATTGTTGTTGGTATTGGAAAAGTCACACAATTTAGTATTGTCTTGAGCCATCGTGACAAACAATCAATCCAACACACAAGCACACAAGAAGCAAGAGAAAGAAGGCAAATGGAAAAAGGGCGAACGGAAAAGAGGTGAATAAAATGGCATGGGTGAAGTGGGGGAGAGGAAAACGAGAGGCAAATGGCAAATAATGTAATGCGATGGATAAGAGTGCGTGATGGGTACTTGGTATGCCTTGACTTGCGTGTAGATCTCCACGGCAATGGTGCTCGAAATGGCTTGTTGACGGGAGATCAAATCTTGACTTGACTTGGTGCAACCTCCCCGGCAACGGCGCTAGAAATCCTTCTTGCTACCTCTTGAGAATGCGTTGGTTTTCCCTTGAAGAGGAAAGGGTGATGCAGCAAAGTAGCGTAAGTATTTCCCTCAGTTTTGAGAACCAAGGTATCAATCCAATAGGAGACTACACGCAAGTCCCTCGTACCTGCAGAAAAAATCAAGAACCTTGCAACCAACGGGATAAAGGGGTTGTCAGTGCCCTCACGTCCACTTGCAAAAGTGAGTTGTGATAAAGATAATAAGATAAATATTTTTGGTATTTTTGTTGTATAGATTGAAAAGTAAAGCTTGCAAAATAAACGACGACAGAAATAGCTAGTTGTTGGGAGAATAATATAATGGAGAATAGACTCGGGCGCCATAGGTTTCACTAGTGGCTTCTCTCAAGATAGCATAATCTACGGTGGGTGCACAAATTACTGTGGAGCAATTGATAGAAAAGGAATAATTATGAGAATATCTAGGCATGATCATGTATATAGGCATCACGTCCGTGACAAGTAGACCGAAACGATTCTGCATCTACTACTATTACTCCACACATCGACCACTATCCAGCATGCATCTAGAATATTAAGTTCATAAGAACAGAGTAACGCATTAGGCAAGAGGACATGATGTAGAGGGATAAACTCAAGCAGTATGATAGAAACCCCATCTTTTTATCCTCGATGGAAACAATACAATATGTGCCTTGCTTCCCCTGCTGTCACTGGGAAAGGACACCGCAAGATTGATCCCAAAGCTAAGCACTTCTCCCATTGCAAGAAAGATCAATCTAGTAGTCCAAACCAAACTGATAATTCGAAGAGACTTGCAAAGATATTTAAATCATGCATAAAAGAATTCAGAAAAGAATCAAATATTGTTCATAGATAATCTTGATCATAAAACCACAATTCATCGGATCTCGACAAACACACCGCAAAAGCATTACATCAAATAGATCTCCAAAACAGTTGAGGAGAACTTTGTATTGAGATCCAAACAGAGAGAACAAGCCATCTAGCTAATATCTATGGACCCGAAGGTCTGTGGTCAACTACTCACACATCATCGGAGAGGCCATGGAGTTGATGTAGAGGCCCTCGGTGATCGATTCCCCCTCCATCGGAGCACCGGAAAAGGCCCCAAGATGGGATCTCACGGGTACAGAAGGTTTCGGCGGTGGAAATAGGGTTTCGTGGTGCTCCTGGATGTTTTCAGGGTATATGGATATATATATATATAGTCGGAAGAAGTAGGTCGGTGGAGCTGCGAGGGGCCCACAATGGTGGGGGCGCGCCCTCCTGCCTCGGGGCCTCCTCGCTTCTTTCTGGACGTCCACTCCATGTCTCCTGGATCACATTTGTTCAAAAATAACTTTGATTCCATTTCGATTCCGTTTGATATTCCTTTTCTGCGAAACAATGAAATAGGCGAAAAAACAACAATTTGCACTAGGCCTTTGGTTAGTAGATTAGTCCCAAAAATAATATAAAAAGTTATATTAAAGCCCATGAAACATCCAAAACAAATAATATAATAGCATGGAACAATCAAAAATTATAGATACGTTGGAGATGTATCAGCGGTCGTTGCCGCGCACAGCCCTTGCTTCTTGAAGCTCCTGGGTGGCCGTGACGATGAACTCCTGAGCGTCGGGTGCTCCTCGCCCGATGGCCTCCTGAGGGAAACGTGCCGCAACGCACGCCTCCACGTGGTGCCCGAGCACCTCCCTCATGATGTTGGCCAGGTCTGAGGCCCTCCAGAAGAGAGCCCCCGAGCCTCGCCCGAGGAGGGTGCCGGGCGTGCCTTCCTATGCGGGGGAGGGAGGCGCCCCAGGTGCGGGTGCTGATCCTGAGGCCGCGCCACTAGAGACACCGCCCCCTGAGGCCTTGTGCGGAGTAGCTGCTTCTTCTTCTTAGGGATGGCCTCAGGAGGGTACTGCGTGCCCTCGTTGTCAGGGTCTTCAATTGTCGTGTCTTGGAAGGCGCGCTCGAGGGAGCACACCGCATCTCTTTCTTCGCAGGGGACTGTGATGATTCCGCCGCTTCCTGGCATCTTGAGGACGTTGTAGCCATGGTGGGTCACTGCCATGAACTTGGCTAATGCTGGGTACCCGAGGATGGCATTGTAGGTAGACGGGATATGGGCGACGTCGAAGTCGATGAGCTCGGTGTGGTATTTGTCGTGCTGGCCGAAGGTGTCAGGGAGACGAACTTGCCCTATCGGGGTGGTGGAGCCGTCGGTCACTCCTGAGAAGGGCTCGGTAGGCTGTAGCTGATCATAGGACACTTGAAGGCTCTCGAACGTCTCGATGGACGTGACACTGAGCCCTGCGCCACCGTCTATGAGGGTCTTCGTGACTTGGACATTGCTGATGACGGGTGAACAGAGCATCAGGAGGACACCGGCGGTCACCGCGCATTTGAGCTGGTCCACCGAGCTGAAGCTGACGGCGTACTTGGACCACCAGAGCGAGCGCGTGGCCTCGAGCCTGGGGAGGGCTGCGTTCACCTCACGAGCAAAATGCTTGAAGATGCGCTGGGAAGCCGGGGCCTAAGCACCGCCCAAGATGCAAGCGATGGCACGTGGCTCCTGGAAGCCCCCAGCACCCTCGTCCTGATGGTGGTCGTCATTCCTTCTTGGTGGTGGCGGAAGTGGAGGGAGGCCAGGATTTCCCTGAGGATGGTCCTCGCAAGGCTGGTCGCGCCAGGCGCCCTCATGAGGCTACTCCTACCAGTGGTCCTCACGAGGCCGGTCGCGCCACTCCTGGCGGGGGCCGCGGTCGTCCCAGCGTCCTCCACTTCGTCCTCCTCCTCGGTCATAGCCTCGGTCACTGCGCTCGGGCACTACAAGAAATATGTCAACTTGTGACCTTCTGTCAGTGACCCTGGAAGGATTGGTCATAAATCTACGACCATTTGAGACCAATTGGTCAAAATCTGTTCGAGGGGCTCCAAACCCTAAACTATAATGACCATTTTGGTCAGAAAGGTCGTAATTTCCTTACACAAAATGGTCTTGAAGCAGACATCACTGGTCCGCTGCCTTATTTCTAGCTGATCACGACCAATATAGATGGTCATAATCTTGTAAATTATGGTGGATTGCTATGACTAGGCGACACCTCATCAATTTTGCCTATGTGTCGTGTCCATGTGTCAATTTTTGCCCTAGGTTGTGAAGCAACCTATATTTCGGTCATTCCCAAAATTCCCAAAAAATTGGGCATCATTTACTATCCAAATCATTGGCTCATGACAATATTCAACTCCATTTGCCTGGTAAATCTTCCTCGGCAAATTTCCAAAGTTTTGTTCAGCTTGAACTGTTGTGAAGGAAGTACTAGCTAGGCATATCCTAATGAGCTGAATTTTTTCCACATCTTCTATATTCCCAAATCATAGCTCTCCACAAAATTTGAGCCCCATCTAACAATACATGTGAGCTCTACATCCAATCGTTGTTTCTGGTGATATTTTCAGTTTGTGAAGCAACTATGTTTTATATTAATTTATAATTGCTGAAAATTTACCACGACATGACCCTGCCTATAGAACCTCCCTCCCCCAAATTTTAGCTCATTTATTCTAGCCAATTTCCCTCGGCATTTTTCCCAATTTTCTGTTCAACGGAGAGCATTGTGAAGGAAGTACCATTTTTATTTATCCAAAAGGTATGAAAATTTTAAAGTGACTTCATATGCCCAAATTATCATCCTCCTCCAAATTTCAGATCAATCCAGTCATTCATTTGAGTCTAGCTTCAACATTCATATTTCTGTCCAGTGTGGTACGTTACAAAGCAAGTGACACCTAGGCTCCTCCATTTGAGCAGCAAATTTTCCAAGATAGTGTCCTTAGTGAAGGAAATATGTTCTAGAGGCAATAATAAAGTTATTATTTATTTCCTTATATCATGATAAATGTTTATTATTCATCCTAGAATTTTATTAACCGGAAACTTAGTACATGTGTGAATACATAGACAAAGAGAGTGTCACTAGTATGCCTCTACTTGACTAGCTCGTTAATCAAAGATGGTTAAGTTTCCTAGCCATGGACAAGAGTTGTCATTTGATGAACGGGATCACATCATTAGAGAATGATGTGATTGACTTGACCCATCCGTTAGCTTAGCACGATGATCGTTTAGGTTGTTGCTATTGCTTTCTTCATAACTTCTACATGTTCCTATGACTATGAGATTATGCAACTCCCGGAAACCGGAGGAACTGTTTGTGTGCTACCAAACATCATAACGTAACTGGGTGATTATAAAGGTGCTCTACAGGTGTCTCCGATGGTGTTTGTTGAGTTGGCATGCAACCAATATGAGCATCCAGGTTCTGCTGTTGGTTATTGACCGGAGATGAGTCTCGGTCATGTCTACATAGTTCTCGAACCAGTAGGGTCCGCACGCTTAATGTTCGGTGACGATCGGTATTATGAGTTTATGTGTTTTGATGTACCAAAGGTAGTTCGGAGTCCTAGATGAGATCGGGGACATGGCGAGGAGTCTCGAAATGGTCGATACGTAAAGATCGATATATTGGACGACTATATTCGGACATCAGAAAGGTTCCGAGTGATTCGGGTATTTTTCGGAGTAGCGGAGAGTTACGGGAATCTGCTGGGGAGTATATGGGCCTTATTGGGCTTTAGGGGAAAGAGAGAGGGGAGGCTGCACGCCCCCCACAAGGCTTAGTCCGAATTGGAGTAGGGGGAGGGGCGGTGCCCCCTCCTTCCTTCTCTCCTACTCCTACTACATGGAAGGGGGAGAATCCTACTTCCGGTGTGAGTAGGACTCCCCAGGGCGCGCCATAGTAGAGGTCCGGCCCTCCCCCTCCTACACTCCTTTATATATGGGGGAGGGTGTGGCACCCCATGGACACACAAGTTGATCAGTTGATCTTTTAGCCGTGTGCGGTGCCCCCCTCAACAACAATCCACCTCGGTCATATCGTAGCGGTGCTTAGGCGAAGCCCTGCGTCGGTAGTATCATCATCACCGTCGTCATGCCGTCTTGCTGACGGAACTCTCCCTCGAAGGTTTGCTGGATCGGAGTTCGTAGGACGTCACCGAGATGAACGTGTGCTGAACTCGGAGGTGTCGTACGTTCGGTACTTGGATCGGTCAGATCGTGAAGACATACGAGTACATCAACCGCGTTCTCATAACGCTTCCGCTTACGGTCTACGAGGGTACATGGATGACACTCTCCCCTCTCGTTGCTATTCTTCACCATGATCTTGCGTGTGTGTAGGATTTTTTTTGAAATTACTACGTTCCCCAGCAGTGGCATCCGAGCCTGGTCTATGCGTAGATGTTATATGAACGAGTAGAACACAAAGGAGTTGTGGGCGTGGGTATATACATATTGCTTGTCGTCACTAGTTGTTTCTTGATTCGGCGGTATTGTTGGATGAAGCGGCCTAGACCGACTTTACGCGTACGCTTACGTGAGACGGGTTCTACCGACGTGTTTCGCACATACGTGGCTGGTGGGTGTCAGTTTCTCCAACTTCAGTTTAATCGGATTCAATGAACAGGGTTCTTTCTAAATATCAAAAAGCAATCACTATACCGCGTTGTGGTTTCTGATGCGTAGGTAAGAACGGTTCTTGCTCAGCCTGTAGCAGCCACGTAAAACTTGCAACAACAAAGTAGAGAATGTCTAACTTGTTTTTGCAGGGCATATTGTGATGTGATATGGTCAAGACATGATGAGATATAAATTGTTGTATGAGATGATCACGTTTTGTTGAAGTTATCGGGAACTGGCATAAGCCTTATGGTTGTCTCTTTATGGCATAAGATGCAAGCGCCAAATAATTGCTTTACTTTATCGCTATGCGATAGCAATAGTTGCAAGAGCAATAGTTGGCGAGACGACCATGTGACAACACGTTGATAAAGATCAAGATGATGGAGATCATGGTGTCATGCCGGTGGCGATAGAGATCATGACAGTACTTTGGAGATGGAGATCAAAGGCACAAGATGATCATGGCCATATCATGTCACATATTTTGATTGCATGTGATGTTTATCCTTTATGCATCTTATTTTGCTTTAGTTCGGCGGTAGCATTATAAGATGATCTCTCACTAAATTTCAAGGTACAAGTGTTCTCCCTGAGTATGCACCGTTGCCAAAGTTCGTCGTGCCGAGACACCACGTGATGATCAGGTGTGATAAGCTCTACGTTCACATACAAAGGGTGCAAGCTAGTTTTGCACATGCAGAAATACTCAGGTTAAACTTGACGAGCCTAGCATATGCAGATGTGGCCTCGAAACACTGAGACCGAAAGGTCGAGTGTGAATCATATAGTAGATATGATCAACATAGTGATGTTCACCATTGAAAACTACTCCATCTCACGTGATGATCGGACATGGTTTAGTTGATATGGATCACATGATCACTTAGATGATTAGAGGGATGTCTATCTAAGTGGGAGTTCTTTAGTAATATGATTAAATTGAACTTTAATTTATCATGAACTTAGTCCTAATAGTATTTGCATATCTATGTTGTAGATCAATTGCTTGCGATGCAGCTCCCTGTTTATTTTTTTTATGTTCCTAGAGCAAAATAAGTTGAAAGATATTAGTAGAAATGATACAGACTAGCTCCGTGATCTGAGGGTTATCCTCATTGCTGCATAGAAGTATTATGTCCTTGATGCACCGCTAGGTGACAGACCTATTGCAGGAGCAGATATACGTTATGAACGTTTGACAAAGGTCGGTATGATGACTACTTGATAGTTTAGTGCACCATGCTTTACAGCTTAGAACTGGGACTTCCAAAACGTTTTGTACGCCACAGAGCATATAAGATGTTCCAAGATCTGAAATTGGTATTTCAGACTCATGCCCGAGTCGAGAGGTATAAGACCTCTGACAAGTACTTTGCCTACAAGATGGAGGAGAATAGCTCAACCAGTGAGCATGTGCTCAGATTGTCTAAGTACTACAATCACTTGAATCAAGTGGGAGTTAATCTTGCAGATAAGATAGTGATTCACTGAGTTCTCTACTCACTATCACCAAGTTACTAGAACTTTGTGATGAACTATAATATGCAAGGGATAACGGAAATGATTCCCAAGATCTTCATGATGCTAAAATCGATGAAGGTAGAAATCAAGAAAAGTATCAAGTATTGATGGTTGAAAAGATCAATACTTTCAAGTAAAAGGGCAAGGGAAAGAAATGGAACTTCAAGAATAATGGAAAGCAAGTTGCCACTCCCATGAAGAAGCCCAAAGCTAGACCCAATCATGAAACTGAGTGCTTCTACTACAAAGGAAATGGTCACTGGAAGTGGAACTGCCCTAGATACTTGGTGGATAAGAAGGATGGCAAAGTGAACAAAGGTATAATTGATATACCTGATGTGTACTTTACAAGTGTTTATAGCAAACCCCTCGGTATTTGATACTAGTTCAGTTGATAAAAGTAGTAACTCAAAATGGAAGTTGCAAAATAAATAGAGACTAGTTAAGGGTGAGGTGATGATGTGAGTTGGAAGTGATTCCAAGGTTGATAAGATCACCATCGCACAGTCCCTTTATCTTCGGGATTAGTGTTGAACCTAAAATAAATGTTATTTGGTGTTTGTGTTGAGCATAATAGATTGGATCATGTTTATTGCAAAATGGTTATTCATTTAAGACAAAGAATAATTGTTTCTGTTTACATGAATAAAACCTTCTGAGGTCATACACCCAAGGTGAATGGTTTATTGAATCTCGATCGTAGTGATACACATATTCATAATATTGAAACCAAAAGATGCAAAGTTAATAATGATAGTGCAACTTATATGTGGCACTGCCGTTTAGGTCATATTGCTGTAAAGCGCATGAAGAAACTCCATGCTGATGGGCTTTTGGTATCACTTGATTATTGATGAGCACATGGGTACATCATACATGACATTTCAAAAAAATGCACAATTTAGTTGGAAAGAATTACTAAGCCAAATCAAGCAAACACATGGCCAGGTGAACACTAACTTGAAAACATGGCTGCACTTTCATTTCCAGTGTTATCGGTTGAACTTAGGTATCACATGGAAGTAGTCCAACAACTTACGAGCTCTAGAAGCAACCGGTTTGGAGGAACAAGTTTGGAGGAAACAAGTTTCAAGTGAAGCTGATGTTGTCAGTTTTTACCTCTAATGTTTTGGTGTGCCACACCCATATGGTGGAGAGACGGGGCCATAGGGGTACATCAACAGAAGCTACATCAAATTATCTTTCCAATGCAAAAAACCTCACATCATTTGGAGTTGTGAGTCAAAAATTCTAGTCATTCTCGTGGAAGGTGTCCAGGAGTTTAAGACTTCACGAATTTCCGAGGAGCTCTGCAACAACTCCCAAAGTTGACTGCTTATTCACCCAAGGAAGCCATGCAAACCTTCTTACTTTTGAAACCATTTTCACACCTAGCTAAGGGGGGTTGTCCCTGCTATAAAACCCCATCTCCCCCATCCTCTAGAAAACCTTTTGTCAAACCATTCAGCTACAAGCTTATGCAGCAAGACTGCTAGAGAGATCCGAGAGATCTTGCTACCTTTGCTCTTGTGAGTTCATTCGGATTCCCGAGAAGCCGCCTCTCGTTCCCCCTAGTTCGTGCTCTACGGTTCAAGCCATTTTGTGTGGATTAGTCCCGGTTTGTGGTTCTGCGATTGTTCGGACAACGGGTTGGAGTTCTTCTAGCTTCGGTCAGCCATCCCCAACGTACGGGTTCCATCCAACCTTAGTAGGTATAAAACTAGTTATCCCAGCTGCTTGCAGCTCGTTATCCCTCCCGATTCGATCCTACGACGTGAAGATCGGGCCACCCTCGGGCGTGAACTCATTCATCAGGTTCCCACCTATCAATTATGAATCATTTGATGCTTGCGAACCGTGCCTCGTGGGCAAGATGACTAAAACTCCGTTCTCCAGAACAATGGAGCAAGCAACTAACTTATTGGAAATAATACATATTGATGTATGCAATCCGATGTGTGTTGAGGCTCGTGGCGGGTATCATTATTTTCTGACCTTCACAGATGATTTGAGCAGATGTGGGAATATCTACTTGATGAAACATAAATCTGAAACATTTGAAAAGTTCGAAGAATTTCAGAGTGAAGTGGAAAATCATCATAACAAGAAAATAAAGTTTCTGCGATTTGATCGTGGAGGAGAATATTTGAGTTACGAGTTTGTTCTTCATTTGAAACAATGCGGAGTAGTTTCGCAACTCACGCCACCTGGAACACCACAACGTAATGGTGTGTCCGAACGTCATAACCATACTTTATTAGATATGGTGTTATCTATGATGCCTCTTACCGATTTATCACTATCGTTTTGGGGTTATGCATTAGAGACAATTGCATTCACGTTATATAGGGCACCATCTAAATCCGTTGAGACGACACCATATGAACTGTGGTTTAGTAAGAATCCTAAGTTGTCGTTTCTTAAAGTATGGGGCTTTGATTCTTATGTGAAAAAGTTTCAACCTGATAAGCTCGAACCCAAATAGGGGAAATGCGTCTTCATAGGATACCCAAAGAAAACTGTTGGGTACACCTTCTATCACAGATCCAAAGGCAAGATATTTGTTGCTAAGAATGGGTCCTTTCTAGAGAAGAAGTTTCTCTCGAAAGAAGTGAGTGGGATGAATGTAGAACTTGATGAGGTAATTGTACCTTCTCCCGAATTGGAAAGTAATTCATCACAGAAATCAGTTCTAGTGATTCCTACATTAATTAGTGAGGAAGTTAATGATGATGATCATGAAACTTCAGATCAAGTTACTACCAAACCTCGTAGGACAACCAGAATATGGTCCGCACTAGAGTGGTACGGTAATCCTTTTTGGAAGTCATGTTACTAGACCATGACGAACCTACGAACTATGAGGAAGGGATGATGAGCCCAGATTCCACGAAATGGCTTGAGGCCATGAAATCTAAGATGGGATCCATGTATGAGAACCAAGAATAGACTTTGATTGACTTGCCCGATGATCGGCGAGTCATTAAGAATAAATGGATTTTCAAGAGGAAGACGGACACTGATAGTAGTGTTACTATCTATGAAGCTCCAATTGTCGCAAAAATGTTTTCGACAAGTTCAAAGTGTTGACTACGATGAGATTTTCTCACTCATATCTATGCTTAAAAGTCTGTCTGAATCATGTTAGTAGTTGCCGCATTTTATGAAATCTAGCAAATGGATGTCAAAACTGCATTCCTTAATGGATTTCTCAAAGACGAGTTGTATATGATGCAACCAGAATGTTTTGTCGATCCTAAAGGTGCTAACAAAGTGGGCAAGCTCCAACGATCCATCTATGGACTGGTGCAAGCATCTCGGAGTTGGAATATATACTTTGATAAAGTGATCAAAGCATATGGTTTCATACAGACTTGCGGTGAAGCCTGTATTTACAAGAAAGTGAGTGGGAGCCCGACAACATTTCTGATAAGTATATGTGAATGACATATTGTTGATCAGAAATAATGTAGAATTTTTTGGAAAGCATAAAGGAGTGTTTGAAAGGAGTTTTTCAAAGAAATACCTTGGTGAAACTACTTACACATTGAGCATCAAGATCTATAGAGATAGATTAAGACGCTTGATATATTTTCAATGAGTACATACCTTGACAAGATTTTGAAGTAGTTCAAAACAGAACGGTTAAAGAAAGAGTTCTTGCCTGTGTTGCAAGGTGTGAAGTTTAGTAAAGACTCAAAACCCGACCACGGCAGCAAATAGAAAGAGAATGAAAAGTCATTCCCTATGCCTTAGTCATAGGTTCTATAAAGTATGCTATGCTGTTTACCAGTCCTATTGTATACCTTAGCATTTTCTGGCAAGGGAGTACAATAGTGATCTAGGAGTAGATCACTGGACAGCGGTCAAAATTATCCTTAGAGGACTAAGGAAATATTTCTCGGTTATGGAGGTGATAAAAAGAGTTCATCATAAAGAGTTACCTCGATGCAAGCTTTTTACATCAATCTAGATAACTCTAAGTCTCGATCTGGATACATATTGAAAGTGGGAGCAATTAGCTAGAGTAGCTCTGTCCACAGCATTGTAGACATAGAAATTTGCGAAATACATATGGATCTGAATGTTGCAGACCCGTAGACTAAACTTCTTTCACAAGCAAAACATGATCACTCTTTGGGTATTAATCACATAGCGATGTGAACTAGATTATTGACTCTAGTAAACCCTTTGGGTATTAGTCACATGGAGATGTGAACTAATCACATAAAGATTTGAACTAGATTATTGACTCTAGTGCAAGTGGGAGACTGAAGGAAATATGCCCTAAAGTTATTATTTATTTCCTTATATCATGACAAATGTTTATTATTCATGCTAGAATTCTATTAACCGGAAACTTAGTACATGTGTGAATACATAGACGAATAGAGTGTCACTAGTATGCCTCTACTTGACTAGCTCGTTAATCAAAGATGGTTAAGTTTCCTAGCCATGGACAAGAGTTGTCATTTGATGAACGGGATCACATCATTAGAGAATGATGTCATCGACTTGACCCATCCGTTACCTTAGCACGATGATCGTTTAGTTTGTTGCTATTGCTTTCTTCATAACTTATACATGTTCCTATGACTATGAGATTATGCAACTCCCGGATACCGGAGGAGCACTTTGTGTGCTACCAAACTTCACAACATAACTGGGTGATTATAAAGGTGCTCTACAGGTGTCTCCGATGGTGTTTGTTGAGTTGGCATGGATCAAGATTAGGATTTGTCACTCCGATTGTCGGAGAGGTATCTCTGGGCCCTCTCGGTAATGCACATCACTATAAGCCTTGCAAGCAATGTAACTAATGAGTTAGTTACGGGATGTAGCATTACAGAACGAGTAAAGAGACTTGCCGGTAGCGAGATTGAACTAGGTATTGAGATACCGACGATCGAACATCGAGCAACTAACATACCAATGATAAAGGGAACAACGTATGTTGTTATGCGGTTTGACCGATAAAGCTCTTGATAGAATATATAGGAACCAATATGAGCATCCATGTTCCGCTATTGGTTATTGATCGGAGATGAGTCTCGGTCATGTCTACATAGTTCTCAAACCCGCAGGGTCCGCAAGCTTAACGTTCGGTGACGATCGGTATTATGAGTTTATGTGTTTTGATGTACCGAAGGTAGTTTAGAGTCCCAGATGAGATAGGGGACATGACGAGGAGTCTCAAAATGGTCGAGGCGTAATGATCGATATATTGGTCAACTATATTCAGACATCGAAAAGGTTCCGAGTGATTCGGGTATTTTTTGGAGTACCGTAGAGTTACGGGAATTCGCCGGGGAGTATATGGGCCATATTGGGATTTAGGGGAAAGAGAGAGGGGAGGCTGCACGCCCCCCAAGGCTTAGTCTGAATTGGACTAGGGGGAGGGGCGGTGCCCCCTCCTTCCTTCTCTTCTCTTCTCCCTTTCCTTCTCTCCTACTCCTACTACATGGAAGGGGGAGAATCCTACTCCCGGTGGAGTAGGACTGCCCAGGGCGCGCCATAGTAGAGGTCCATCCCTCCCCCTCCTCCACTCCTTTATATACAGGGGAGGGGGAACCCCATGGACACACAAGTTGATCAGTTGATCTTTTAGCCGTGTGCGGTGCCCCCCTCAACCATAATCCACCTGGGTCATATCATAGCGGTGCTTAGGCGAAGCCCTGCGTCGGTAGGATCATCATCACCGTCATCACGCCGTCGTGATGACGGAACTCTCCCTCGAAGCTCTGCTGGATTGGAGTTCATAGGACTCACCGAGCTGAACGTGTGCTGAACTCCGAAGTGTCGTACGTTCGGTACTTGGATCGGTCAGATTGTGAAGACGTACGACTACATCAACCGGGTTCTCATAACACTACCGCTTACGGTCTACGAGGGTATGTGGACGACACTCTCTCCTCTCGTTGCTATGCATCACCATGATCTTGCGTGTGCGTAGGATTTTTTTTGAAATTACGACGTTCCCCAACACTTAGTAGATGATCATCCTCGGCCAAAACTCACGCCCATTGTCCATGTGCATTTCCCGTACCACTAATCAAACACTTGGGTGCTAATTCACGTTTGAGATCAATTCAATCTCCTCGTGAGATTCTTCTGTTGCCTTCTTGTTCCTCACACCTATCAAGGGAGTGCCCAACCCACTAGAGATGCCTAGGCCGCCCGGAACGCGTGGCAACACCACGGTCATGCGGTGCCCATGCAGCGGGCATGCGAGTTTACACGCTCTGGAGTTGCGACCCTCAGCCACCATCCAAACCTCAACGTATCGCCACCAAACCATGTATTTCTGATTAAATAGATACGTATATACCTATAAATGATTTTTGGAAAGAATAAATAGCAAACTATGACGCAACTAAAGTTCAAATTTGACCCGCTTCCTACTGAATCGGCAGAAATTTGTCTTTTTCACCAGAGGTGTATAGATACTTTTGACGACCAACCATTTTTTTCAATTTTACATTAAATATGGCCTAATATATTATAAAAATTACCTGGTCCCATTTTGCAACAAATATATGGTAGGTCCTTCACAAAAAAACTCATTTTGGGCACTCGAAAAATGGAAAATTGATTTTTCGTCCAAAGAAAATGAAACATCCCTTAGGAAACATTGTTTTCCAATCCAATATGCACCCTTGTGCACAATATGAGATCATCTAAACTAACTATGCCATGAATGTGGCCATAAGATTGATCATTTGGCTTGGAAGCCATAAATCTTCACATATGGTAGCTCATTTCTGAGAACAATTTTTTAAGAGAATTGTCGTATTACAAGTTTATTATTTTTCCTGGTAACTTGGTCACATATTATGACACAATGCAAAGGTTTTCCAATTTTTTGATTTTTTTAATTTTTATGCCCATTTCAAAATGTGGTCAAAACAGCGGAAATGACCGTTCCTAGCTAGTGGTTGAATTTTGGAATTTTTTGGTGTTTCTCAGATTAAATAGATACTTTTGTACCTAGAAATGATTTTTGGAAAAAGATAAATAGCAAACTATGTGGCAGCGGCAGTTCAAATTTGACTCGCTTCAAGCTAAAACAGTGGAAATTTGTCTTTTTCACGAGAGGTGGATCAAATCTTTTGACTCCCAACCATTTGGTCAATTGTGCATTAAATATGGCCTACTAATTTATAAAAATGATTTGGTCCAATAATGCACCAAAAATATGGTAAGTCCTTCACAAAAAAAACTCATTTTGGGTACTCGAAAAATAGAAAATGAATTTTTCATCCAAAAAAATGAAAAAATCCTTAGGCAACATTGTTTGCCATCCCAAGATGCACCCTTGTGCACAATATGAGATCATTTGAACAAACTATGCCATGAATGTGGCCATAAGATTGATCATTTGGCTTGAAAACCATTGATCTCCACACAGTTCGTTTCTGAGAACATCTTTTTAAAATAATCATCGTATTGCAAGTTTATTATTTTTCCTGGTAACATGGTCACATATAATGAAACAATGCGAAGGTGTCCTAATTTTTTGATTTTTTTTAATTTTTTATGCCCATTTTAAAATGCGGTCAAAACTTTGGGCTTGGCCGTTCCTAGCTAGTGGTTGAATGTTGGAAAAATTATTGTATTGCCTTCTTCTTCCTGACACCTATCAGTGGAGTGCCCAACCCACTAGACATGCCTAGGCCGCCCGGAACGCGTGGCAACACCACGGTCATGCGATGACCATGTAGCGGGCATGCGAGTTTACACGCTCTGGAGTTGCGGCCCTCGGCCACCATCCAAACCTCAATATATCGCCACCAAACCATGTTTCTCGTATTAAATAGATACTTATGTACCTATAAATGATTTTTGGAAAAAATAAAGAGCAAACTATGAGGCAGATGTAGTTCAGATTTTACCCGCTTTCTACTGAACAGCAGAAATTTGTCTTTTTCACGAGAGGTGGATCGAAACTTTTGAAACCCAACCATTTTGTCAATTGTGCATCATATATGGCTTAGTATTTTAGAAAATTGATTTGTATAATTTTGCAACAAATATATGGTAGGTCCTTCACAAAAAAAACTTAATTTGGGCCCTGGAAAAATAGAAAATGAATTTGACGTCTAAAGAAAATGAAAACTTTGTTAGGAAACATTGTTTGCCATCCTAAGATGCACCCTTGTGCACAATATGAGATCATTTGAACAAACTATGCCATGAATGTGGCCATAAGATTGATCATTTGGCTTGAAAGCCATGAATCTTCACACATGATAGCTCATTTCCGAGAACACTTTTTTAAAATAACTGCCGTATTACAAGTTTATTATTTTTCCTAGTAACTTGGTCACATATAATGACACAATGTGAAGGTTTTCCAAATTTTTGATTTTTTTTGAATTCTTTATGCCCGTTTCAAAATGCGTTCAAAACAGCGGGCATGACCGTTCCAAGCTAGTGGTTGAATATTGGAATTTTTTTGATGTATCTCTGATCAAATAGATACATTTGAACGTAACCATGACTTTTGGAAAAAATAAAGAACAAACTATGAGGTAACTGCAGTTCAAATTTGACCCGCTTTCAGCTGAGTCCGCGAGAATTTGTATTTTTCACGAGATGTGGATCGAAACTTTCGAAACCCAATCATTTGGTCAATTTTACATTAAATATGGCCTAATATTTCATAAAATTGATTTGGTCTAATTTTGCAACAAATACATGATAGGTCCTTCACAAAAAAGTCATTTTGAGCACTCAAAAAATCGAAAATGATTTTTTCGTTCAAAGAAAATGAAAACTTTTTAGGCAACGTTATTTTTATACCAAGATGCAAACTTGTGCAAAATATAATCTCATTTGACCAAACTATTTCAAGATGCAAACTTATGCAAATATATTCTTCTTTTTTTGAATTTCTCAGGTCACAAAATAGCTGACATGATTTTAACACGTTATTTTTAGTCAACTACGACCAATTTAGATGGTCATAACGTCATAATGTATTATGATTGGTCCATAGACGTGTCACGCGGATCATGCATCAAACACCGTTGGATGCTCGTTGATCCAACAGCAGTCCTCGATCCTTCCACACCAACCCTAGCTCTATCCTCGTGCTAATTTTACATCCACACCCCGCCTCCTTTCTTTCCCACCGAACCACTCGAACTCCTCTCTCTTCCTCTCCCCACGCGGCCAATCTGCTCTCGCACCCAACCCTAGCTCCCGATGATGCACCGCCGCCCACCATCTTTCCCCACCGACTGCCTGCTTTGCCACCGCCCCACCTTCTCCCCCGAATGCAACATCTTCCCCACCGATGCAGCACATCTGAAACGAATGAGCGCAGCACCTCCTCTCCCGGATTCTGTCGCATCCCGTGGTCACCGCCCTCGTCTACCTCGGCGCCGCGCTTCCCCACCGATGACCTCAATGCCCATCTCGCCCACCGGCGCCGCCCCCACCAACCTTCTCTCTCTCTTCCCTTGGCCGGTGCATGCTTGTGGAGCAAGATTCGCGATGCGCCACATCCGCTCCATCGTCGGCGGTGACTGCTCATCAATGGTCGTGGTCCGGAAGCCCAGCTTCACCTGGGCGCGACGGATATGCGCAAGGGCCGCGCTGCATGAGGAGCCCCCATGCTCGGCCGCCACTTGGTTCACTCCTCTTCTTTCGGCCGCCGGGAGAGGAGCTCGTGGCGGTGATGCTACCAGATCCGCGACGGAGGTGCTTGAGGTCGCCCGCAGCAACAGGAGGCCGAAATGTTTTGGTGAGTTTCCTTTGCTGTCTCCATTGCCTAATTACAGGTCTTGCACACCGAATTCTTGTTTCGCACTGACAAATGATCCTGGCCGCGAATGATCCTTTTGCTATGGAACATCTTCTCGCAGATTGTATTGCCAAGGATTCAGGATGTTGTGGAGTACTAGTTTATAGTACTAGCATAGAAGTGATAGAGTTTCAGAGCAAGGAACAGCCGACAATGTCGGTATTGGTGTAGATTGTAGTACTCTGTAGTTTTACTTGAACAAAGTTGTAGACTATACTCTCTAGTTTTTGCTAAACAGAGTTAAAAGACTATTTTCTGCGGTTTATGCTGAACAGAGTTCTATACTGCATTCTATAGCTTGTGATGAACAGTGTTTCTAGAAGCAAAATATTCGTTCGGTTGGTACCTTCATGTGCTAATGTGTGACGAACATGTGACTTGTTTGTAGCGTCTGTAGAGAAAAATGTTAGTCATAGTAACTCACAGTGTGCCTTGACATGTTTATATGTTATCATGCTTAGGAATCAACTACTATGTATATTTTTTGCATCTCCTTCACATCCAATCATGATTCGGGATGTTGTAGTTCTTGTATGATATCCTATTCCTACCGGAATAATAGTGAAATGTGTAGGATTGGTATGATGCCCCTGTGTTATTTGTATTCTTCACAGGTTACATGCAGTCAGTCTTCCAAGGTCTGTCGTGCGTACTACTAGTGTTCACAACCTTCCAAGTTCATGGGGGTCTTGTTTGTTTGTTCATGTGGTGACTCTCTTCTACACACTTCATAGTTTCTTCTACATAGGCGCTACATTTTTGGTAAATCGTGTGTAGATTATGAAGTAACTTGGGTGCCTCGTTAACCATCTTCTTTGTTCTTTTGCAGTTGTGGAGACCACGGATGGGACTATCGCAGTTGCTTCTGCGTTTCGTGGGCATCTGGAAGGTACTAACTACCATTTCCTCTCTCTAGTTCTTACTCACCACACTACAAGGCAAGGCATTTCTGACCATCGCAGGGCCCTTTGCTACACTTGTTATTCTATGTAATTGGAGAGATGCTCAAAAGGCTTTCTTCCATATGCTTATGTTTTGCTTTATTTAACAATGATACATTACAGGGATCACAAGTTCTTGTCAAAAGCGGTAGAAGAGGGAGTTGACTGTGGCCATGGAGGCATGTTTGGCTCTGACGCCATGGATGTCGTTGCGCTCTCTCATCGTCCCTCCCTGGCCCCTAGGCACATCGGGCCGCTGTGCTTCTTCTAGTTTCACATGTAGGCTTTTCAAAGGATTTTGGATGCTGATAATATCAACTTAGTTCCCTGAATGTGATATATAGATTCTCTCCTTGTTTTAACTGATTGCCAGAAACTGTATATCCCTGTTTGACAGTCATGAACTTCTATTGTTGGTAATCTAAAATATTCTGCATATTTAGTGTCCAAATACAGTCCAAAGATAAATCTTAGCTGTAAATATTATGCATATATAGTGTTCAATTTGATCTATAAGATCTGAGTTTATTGTACTATTAATGGTGATAAGATTGCCGCTAGTATATTCTGCACATTTCTTGTTTGGCTCTGGGCTAGAAAATAATGTTAGTTCTACTCCAGCAAAACTTACCAGTTTCTGCCTCTCCCTACTTTATATCATCTGAAGCCCATGACCTTTTTCCCATCCATCCTCGAGCTTTTATTTCTGGGGTTTACTTAATCAGAACTTTCTGATGAGTTACCAGCAATGTTCCTGTACCGAAGCCCTGTCATTGTAGTAGGGTTGCCTGCGGGGCAGTCAGCGCATGTATGATGGTGCATTGCTACCAATCATGTTTGCTTAGATGTTTGGCTTCCTACTTTTGTATTGTTTTGTAATGGATTAGCGACTGGCCTAAATGCTTATATACTTGTTGATGATCTACATTGCCTTGCATGTAATGGATGTCTGGTCCCTGCAATCGAGCATGTACTATTTAACCCCTGAGAGCTAATCACGCAAACAGGGTGCTCATGTGTGCTTCGGAAAATAAGCAGCTTATTTAATACCATAGATATTGAATTGGTTGTGTTAAGTGTAGACGAATGATGTGTGTACCAGTTGTATGATGTAATGCTGAGGTGGGAACTCATTTATTTATACTGTGTAAAACTGACAGTGCCGAACTCATTTATTTATACTGTGTAATGCTGAGTTTCCTTGTGAATTCGTTGTCCTAATCTGGTTTGTGTTCGTCGAATGGAAAGGCTGATGGTGAGAAGTGGAAGTCCCTGAGTGATGTTGTTCCATGGAAGATGCCCGGCCACGTGCAAGCAACAACTCTATTTCAAGGCCTCCCTCTACATCTCCCTGTTTCAATTTCCAGGCTTAGTCCCTAATTTCTGCTGCTCCAAATTTTCTTATATGCTTGACTAAATTTCATTGTTTGCCAATTAAATTGCTTGCTTGATGCCCCAAAAATTCAGTGCAATTTTGTTTACCAATTGGTTTGGTTGGATTTGTCCCAAGTTAACTGTAGTTGTTACAAAATAGATGGCTATTGTCCAATTGGTTCAGTAGAATAAAACTAGATGGCTGACATGTGTTGTTTGCTGATAATTAACAATGTTGGGGCGTTGTATTGAGGTTAACCTGTGAAGAATACTTACTTATGTTCTGACTGGACTTCTTTTATATGTCCAACTGAACTACACACACACATATATACCCACATGTCAAATATATGTTGTTGTATAATGCTTATGCTACTTGTATCACCAATGTTTTCTCACTCTGGTACCCTTATCTTTCTTTATGGTCTTGCCTAACCTTTTACTAATATGTACTCTTTGCTCACAATTAAGTTGTATAAGTTAGGCTGCGATGTTAAGGCTAACCTGATAACACTTGCTTATGAGAACCAATTGGACTTCTTCGATATATTCAAGTGAAGATGTACTATTACTACTGTAGTGAACTTTGTGTATGTTTGATTAGAATCTAAGTGCCATCATTCATATTATGGTATCCTGTTCTCTATGATAACTGTTGTCTTGCAAGATGAATGCATTCTTCTATCCAGCTTTAGTTGTCTTTCATTGTTTTGTACTAGCATTCAGCCCCTCAGCCAACTCGCTCATGATGCACGACAGCAACAACGGGAAGATCATGCTAGTCTGCATCATCAGGCACACCATGGAGATCATCCACCTCCTCACCAATGCCAACCCCATCCAGATCGTCGTTGGCGCCATCATTAACTGGTACCGCCCTATCGATTCCCTTATGTCCCTCCTTGAGATAGCTAGTGTTAGATGCTGTCAGTTGAATGGATGAGAGTGGCACCGCACTAACATTTCATCTGTTTGAATGAATTGCAGGATAAGGCTCCCTACATTGCTCTGGAAACTTGCTGTGTGCAGGGCGACTAGTGATGCGGCACACCAAGTAGCAGCACTAATTGATGAAGGATGGTTGTTGTTAGTTTAGCTCATTGCAAGCATCTACTGCTGCTGGTAGATATAGAAATGCTGCTAGTAGAAATAGAAATGTTGCTTCATTTTCATGTTAATTCAGTCTCTGTCCAATGTATCTACTATCTACTTTCACGGCTGTTTAAAGAATCCTTTTGTGTTGAAAGAAATGAAAGAAATAAAATGGTTTGAATTCATGCGTACATGCTGAGATGTCAAGCTGGAATAACCATGTCTGTTGTGGAGGTCCAAAATAGATTGCATTGTAAAAGGGCCGAGGCCCAAAAAAATGAATTATAGAAGGCCACGTCCTAGAAAATAAAAAGAAAAGGAACAACCAGATATATAAAAATGCTGAATTCTTGGGCCAGGCCGATGAAGCCGACCAGAATTAACAAGGAAAAATTCAATAAATGGGCTAATTTATGCTTGGCCCACGTAAAACACCGAACTGGATCGGGCTGATTTAAACCAACGACCTTTTCATTTGATCATAATTTTGCCACGTCAGATTGCCACGTCGGATCCTACGTGGCCTGGGAAGACAGCTAGCGACCAAAACAGAAGGTCGTTAAACTAATGAACTTTTGTTTTGGTTGTTGCCTTCCACGGCCTTCTCATAGAGAAGATTGTTAATTTCAGTTTATGACCGCCAGCTTTTGACCTTCTGTTTTTGGTCACAAAAGGTCGCAAATGAAAAACAATGACCTTTCAGCGACCAATAGTGATAGTCGCAAGTTGACATATTTCTTGTAGTGGGGGCGTCGGCCGAAGCGTCCATCTCAGATGGCGTTGAGCTCTTGACAATCGTTGGTGTTGTGGCTGTGTATGTTGTGGAAGGCGCAGAATGGACGGCTGCTCTTGGACGACTCAGGGTGGTCCCGGCCACGCTTCGTGTCCGGCTCCGCCGCGAGCAAAGATACTCCCTTGCGCTTCACGTCCTTGACCTTGGCTTTATTCTCTTCTGGGTCACCAGCAGGGAGCTCGAGGAGGGGGGGACGCCCTTCCTCAGCTCTTGCGCACTTGGTTGCCAGGTTGAACAGCTCCAGAGTCGTGCATAGCTCCTCGTGGATGGCGAGCTCCTCCTTGTTCTTGACATCGTGGACGCCATCGGAAAATGTTGAGATGATGGCCTCATCCGTCACCTTGGGGATCTTGAGGCGAATACTGTTGAAGTGCTGGATGTACTTCTGCGGGGTCTCCTCCGGCTATTTCTTGATGTTGCGCAGGTCACCCACGGCCGGAGGGCGGTCGCGAGTGCCTTGGAAGTTCGCGATGAAACGGTCACGCATCTCACCCCAGGAGGAGATTGATCCCGCAGGTAGGTTTAGGAGCCACGAGCGAGCGCCATCCTTGAGAGCCATGGGAAACCAGTTCACCATGACTTTTTCATCGCCGTTGGCCTCCCCAATGCTCAGTTCGTAGAGCTGCAGGAACTCCGCGGGGTCGGGGGTGCTATCGTAGCATGGAGGAAGATCCAGCTTGAACTTGTTTGGCCAAACAACAGTGTGCAGCTCGGGAGTGAAGGTGCGACAGCCTGCTGTGGCCACCCGGGCCCTCTGTAGAGGCAGAGCCTGCCCTTGATGTCCGCACAGCTCCGCCGCAGGCGGCACGCGGTCTTGTCATGGGGGTGCCGGGAGCGCTGGAGTGTTTTCTTGCGGTCGAGGGACCTCCTGGCAGCTTCCTTCTTCGTGCGCGGGCACACGGCATGGTGGATCACGCCGCGGGACCGCGCGTCTTGGGGCGAGGACACTGTCTTGATGCGGAGGAGGCGGTGGCGCAACATGAGCCGCATGCCTTAGCGCGACGGCGCCGTCTTGATGCAGGAGCGGAGGAGGCGCCCCGTGAGCTACGTCTCCTGCGGCCGGAGGAGGGGGAGGCAGCGAGAGGGATGGTGCAGGAGAGCCCCCAGTGGCACTAACGATCTCGGCGATGCGGTCCAGCCAGTCCTCATAGAGGTCGTCGACCGGGCGGTAGCGCAAGAGCTCGCGTGCCATGAACAGCGCGGTCTACGCGTTTGTGGGCGCGCGACGAGCGTGAGATGATGAACCGGCCGGAGTCAGTGATGGGGTGGCGGTGCGGCCGTCCCGCCGCACGGAGGGGTGCAGTGATGATGCTTGCTGCTCCTTTGCTGCCGGGCAGGTAGCGGCATTGGCAACAGGTGAGGGAGAACGATGGGGAGGCCCGCTGATAGGGGCCACCTGAGTGACACGGGCGGCGAGGGTGGCCCGGTGATCGGCGCGGGCTCGACGCGCGTCTGCCATGAATGCGGTGGAACGGTGGAACGTGGATCAACAGAAGGAAAGCTTCAGCGCACCCCTACCTGGCACGCCAAATGTCGGATTTCGGGTGCCGAAAAAACCCTTGAGGTTCGAACTCTGGGGTGCACACGAAGATCTCTCCTCCCCCCTAGCTCACGCTCTCACCACAATCTCAAAGCTCAGCACGTTGAACTCGCAGAACAAAGGACACAGGGTTTATACTGGTTCAGGCCACCGAAGTGGTGTAATACCCTACTCCAGTGTGGTGTTGTGGATTGCCTCTTGGGCTGAGGATGAACGAGTACAAGGGAAGAACAACCTCCTGAGGAGAAGTGTCCTTGAGCTCGGTGAGCTTGTGTTGTTGAGGATGATTTGAATGGTCCCAGACCCAGGATCCATCCTCCGTCTAGATCAGTTCTCTCTAGATTAGTTCTCTCTCGATAAGTTGCCTCCTACTATGCTGGCTAGTCCTATTAATAGAGGCCCTGGTCCTCTTCCCAAATGTAGGCGGTAAGGGATCCAACAACAACCAAATTTGAAGGGAGACAACTAGTACAAATTATCCTGACAAAAGGTGGTCTTCGCCTGCCAAAGGTTCTGGTGGTGATGCCGTCCTGGGTTCCATGGTGACCTCTGTCCTGCCATCCTACTCGTCTTGGTCTTGTTGCAACGATATGGAAACCTTTGCCCGATGCCTCGGGACTCCTTGCCAGCGCTTGCATTTTTAGCACCAAAGAGGAAACAAGTACACTGCGCGCTGGCGCCCGCTTGGCCTTTGTCATCATGGCTTGCGTCACAGGGACCTCGCGAGGTGCCCCTCGCCTTGATCTCTCCGCCCCTCGCGAGCCAGCCTGGGGAGGCTGCCCCCGAGGAGGTCTTGCATCATCCGCCTCACGAGGCTCGGCCCCTTGCGAGGGTCTTGAGTGTTCGCTGATGAGGATGGGCCATACAGGGCCGCTGGTGGAGCCACGCCATGGGCCGCAGGCAGGCAAGTCTAGGGACCCCCGTTCCCAGGACGCCGACATTAATCCTCATGCCCTTTAACTACTACTTACTCTGACTCGTGCCTTGAACTGCATGGTTTGCAGCTAATGTCTATTACTCTTTTCAATTTTATACACAATTGTCTTAGCGTATCATTGCACCTTACAAGGTTTAAAAGAGAGGAGTGATGTCCCTGTAATCTAGTTCTGTGTTGGACTTGCCCACACAACGTTACAATTGCCTGTTTGTCTGTTCTCAGTTGTTTTGTGATATGAATGATGTCATATTGTGCTTACTGTATTATAAACTTTCTCTCTTTATCCTTAGCTGTCAATACAATGTGAAGAAATAGACAATACATTAGCCATGGAACATGGTCATATGTTTGAAACCTGGTTTTATTATGTACTTTGCAGTAAAATACAACCAATATTTTACATGGCTTCACCAGAATAAGTTCTGTATATAGACCAAAGCTATTTTGTTTGGTTTTTCTGCCTTCTTAATATCTTCTATTCTGGTACTAATGTAAAAAATCAACTTTTCAGCAAGCTATGGAAAAAATGGTGGAACCGCCACCTTCTGAAGGTGGCGGGGCAACTATAACCGCAATGTCAGCTCTTGCTACAGTGGGTCAGTACCTTTCCACTAACAATGCCAAAAGCACGTTCCTGCGTAATACTGGGTTGGTTGTTAAGGCAATCTCGTCCAAACTACCTCATGCTCAAGATATGCAAGCTCAAAACAATGTTATATCTGCGCTCCACACACAAGTCCGTTCCCTAACAGAGACCCTTTGTGAAACAAGGACAGACATTGTTTGATGTCGTAAAGATATGGGCATGGTTTTGAAACCAGACTATCAGACATTTGCTATGTTGTTCAGGAGCCTAGGAGAAATGAAGGCGAAGGTTATGGTGCTCCATCGAACAATACAACATCAAAATGTAACAGTTAGGTCAAATGAACTGAGCTTCTAAATTTCTGGTGATGCATTTATCTGCCAGACTATTAACTTTTATGCCAACCTTCATTTTGTTTTATAGTTGTAATTTGTTTTGTTGCGATACAAAATTTGTTCTTAACATGCAACCACCGGCTGAAGAAAACAACAAGCCATTTTTGTATAGTGTAGGGTGCTCCCTATTTTTGCACTGGTGGCGATCTTTGATGCCCAGTGGATGTAATCTGTGCAATCGCCTTAATAACCTAGCGATAGTTTCAGGCTTATTTACTTCCCAGTCTTCACTTTCCCTGGTTTGGTAGTGGCCACAACAACCATGGGCCACATATGGACCATGGTAACCATGACCCTGCTACGGGCCATATGATC
The DNA here is from genome assembly GCF_003073215.2 of Triticum urartu. Lineage (NCBI taxonomy): Eukaryota > Viridiplantae > Streptophyta > Magnoliopsida > Poales > Poaceae > Triticum > Triticum urartu. Next base: position 76,910,109 of record NC_053026.1, on the reverse strand, counting down.
CATGGGCCTCCTACGGGCCGTCGGATAAATGGATCTACATGGGCCGTAAATGAGCGTAATTGGTATCAGCCTAGCACGGTAACGGGCTGTTAACAGGACGAAGGACAGTAAAGGGTTAATTCTATCACAGGCATAACGGGGCGTTAATGGTCCATAATATAAGACGAGCTGGAAACGGCGCAACGGGTTAACCAGGAATTGGCCGACTCTTGCCATCGGCCGAATTTGGCCCATTAGGGGAACATGCCACTAATGAGCCGCAAGTAATCGAGGGCCAGAAAGGAGCCCAAGAACGTATGGGACGTCAGTAGGCCGAAAGCTAGCACAGGCTGGAAATGGCCCATGTGAATCATGGGCCGTTACCGGGTACAAAGAAATTTACTGTTCATTCTAGGCTAGAGTCACCGTGGGCCTTTAAAGGGCCTAAAGATACGAAGGCCTCATATGGGCCGAAAGATGTCGTGGGCTATACATGGGCCAAAAGTGAAACAGGCTGGTGTTATATTCGATGGCCCACGTGACGTTGTTGGGCCGATTGGGTAGGCCCTAATAGGTGGTGAGTTACCAGGCCGTAAAATGGGCTATTTGCGAAGATACCGTTAACAGGCTTTTCATGGGCCAGCCCACTAACTTTTGACCAAGTCAAACGGGCCAGCCTTTGTAAGCTAAATGGGCCGGTGGTGGGCCTTCGCACGTGTCGACATATCATAGGCGCCTATCTGACCAACCGACGAGCTGACACGTGTTTCCTCCAGCCAATCAGAATTTTACACTTGGAAATTTCCCATTGGTCCGGGCAGTTAACGGGTTATCGGATCCAAAACCAGACCCGATAGCTTAACAGCAACCCGTTATGGTGGATGCCACATCTCAGTCACCCTTGACGAAAGCACTTATGGGACGCTCGATTTATCGTCATGGAAGTGGACACTTTCGTGATGATAATTTTGGTAATGTCATGGAACTCTTTTATGACAGCACAAGTATGACTATCTTGATTCTGTCATAAAATCGTCATGGATGTACATGCATGACAGAAAACATGACCTACTGTGACAAACACGTATCATCACGGAACTGTCTTTTTTTGTAGTGTGATGGAAAAATCTGGAGTGAAAACAATGCATTCAGAGCAGCCAGTGCTACCCGTCGAAGCATGTCTCTTGCTGGGTCCCGATAGCTCGTCAGAGATGGATTCGGAGACAGATGACCAGTCCTATTCCCCCACCGAGGTGTGTGCTCTAACTTGGCACGATTATACTGCTCATATCATGCATATGGTGTCTTGCATTGCATAGTTTAGACATCATATACACACTATTCAACACCATGTTCTTAGTTCCGAAATCATATATGTTAATGCCCTCTACTTAGCATATAAATCACATATGTGAATTAAATCATGCGATCCTGATTACTTAGATAACATGTATGTCAATTATGTCATGCGATCCTGTTTAGTTACTCATCATATCTTCGAATTATGTTATGCTATGGTATCCAGTTTAGATAGATATCACATATGTGAAATTATGTCATACTATCCATTTTAGTTAAACAATATACATGTCAACTATTTCATGCCCTATTTTTTCCACACTATCTATTGCATCTGTCTCTCATGCAATGTTTGTACATTCAACTATGTTTCCTGTTTACCAGCCATTTGAATTGGAGCGGGTGATGGCAGTATCTAGCACAGTAAAAGCACGATCTTCAAATAAAATAGTGCTACCTCTTGGTGGAGATAGCACCCCTGTTGTACATGCACGAGAACCAGCCCTACAACACATAACCCAGACTCCCACATATTTTACCCCTACTGCCATGGACATAGAACCAGCTTCACCCAATCTAACCCCAACCCCAGCAGATAGTAACCCAGTTCCTGTTGACACATCACCATCTCCACCACAGAGCTCCCAAACAAGAGCAGATAGTAAGGCAGATCCAGTGCCCAAAGCGCCAGTACTACGATAGCGAACCCCAACTCCACCAGTTAGTACATCTATTCCTGTGGAGGAAGCACAACCGGCCATTCATAGTTTAGCATCTATCGCATTTGATGGTGTTAAATCCTATGTGCGTATCTTTCCATCATGGAAATATTATACTGAAGATGAACGAAAATGCTAGTTGCAGGTGTTTGTCTAGGAGTTATGTGTAGGTAATGTTATTCATGGCAACAATTACTTTGCGTTGTCCCATACATTCTACCTCCATGATGGTTATAATACAGCAAATTTTCCCATTTTTCTCTATAGAAAAGGACGGATTGGAAAACTCAGGATGAGGTAACCTGTGCTAAAACCTCTTCTATCTTCAAGAATGCTTGGTGGTAGTATCGGAATTACCTGAAGAAAATGTACTTCACTGGCAAAGAAACTCATCAAATTACCTTACGTTCTCCTGAGACACATTTACTAGACGATGACTGGGAACGCCTTTTTCCGTACTGGTCCCGAACCAAGAATGTGGTAAGGTCTATGAGCTCATTTTATTTTAAGTACTATATGCTTGCGTCTTACTATACTCTGTTCATGTAGAACAAGTGATTAAACCTGAAGAACAACTGTTCTCATTTAAGATTCCATTGCTATCGTGCATACTACTTTGCTCTTGTATCACTGTATTTACTCATACAAACTTATTTTTAAATTGAACGATCCAATGGAAACTCCAATGGAACAACAGGTATGTTTATGCATGTTTCCTTAACAGGTTTGCTCTTATAAATAGCTATGTTGATTTCAATTTCAATTGTGTATATAGTTGACTTCTCATATCATGCACATTACTAGCATCACAACAAGGCCAATAGTGTTGTCGTACATGTAGACCCGTGGTACCCATCTGGAATCTTGTTGTGCCATGTAGTTTCCCACGCTTTGTATTCTTTCGGTGCTACTTTGTCTTGAACTGATATGATTTGAACCATGTCTCTATTTTGATTTGGCAAGACAATGCAGTGATCATAGGACATAGATATATGTTTGTTTGATGCTTTTATAATGTACTACTTGGCAATAGAAGACTTGGTAGTTTAATCTTGTCCACCTTACTAATGAACTGGTTCACCGAAATGAGTTTCATATACTAGTACATGCTAAACCTGTTATCTGTCTGCTTGTTTCTTCTTTTAGAATGTTGACAGAATATTGGGGAAGAGTGCCTTATTCAGCAATGGTAAATGAAGTAATGTAGATAAGGTTCAGGATCGAGAGAGATCCTTGTTGGTCTACAACAAATGTAATAAAATAGCTAAGGAAAAGTATCTTGAAGACAATGAGACAACCCCAAAGTCATGTCTTGGTTTATTGTTCGAGTTACTAGCCTCTACCGCTTGCACAAGCTATTCAAACTCGTTGTTCGGATCAGTTTGGTTTCTTGAGTCTCAACTACAAGCTGAAAGACATCGATCAACTGTGTTGTGACAAGAAGCGGAAGGACTGGAGAAGTCCCTGGAGCATTCTGATGCATACTTTCTGGTGCAACAACAAGCGTTGGAGGATTTTAGCGCCAAATAGGACAAAGCTAATAAGCTAGCTAAGTTTATTGCCAGCATGGTGGATACCGAGGATAACGTTTCTTGAGATCTTCTGAAGTTGTTTCAGTTATGGACTTGTTTTGTTGCCGCATTTATTTGCACTGGTGGCCAATTTTGACGGCTAGCGTATGTAATATGCTGCTTTGTTCCCTATATATGCACTGGTGGCGAACTTTGATGCCAAGTGGATGTAATATGTGTAATAGCTGTAATAGGCTAGGGTTAGTTGCTTGCTTATTTATTTCCTTATTGTCTTGTTTAGTTGTTTGCGTGTAGTCACTACAGTTCTTTTTCCACATTTTTCTAGTGGCCACAGTAACCTATTTGTGGTAACTAGGCCACAATAATCATCATGGCAACACACGGACTGTTGTAACCATGGGCCTCCTACGAGCCGTAGGATCCATGGGCCTTATACGTGTCGTAGGATCCATGGACTTTCTACGGGTCGTATGATCCATGGGCCTTGTACGGGCCGTATGATCCATGTGCCTTCTACGGGACGTAGGATCCATGGGCCTTCTACGGGGCGTATAATCATTTCGCCAAAGATGGATCGGACTATTCGTGGACCACAACGGGCCGTTAGTAGGCCGTATTTCATAATGCTATGAATACAGCCCAACGGGTTAACGGCCCACAATGAGGCCTAATGTAACCACGGGCTGAATTTCGCCCACAAACGGAACACGCCAGTAACGGACCGTAACTAACCGAATTCTAGAAATGAGCCCAAGAATAAATGGGCCCTTAGAAGGCCGAAAGTTAACACGGGCTGGAAATGACCGACGGATTAACGGGCCATTAGTGGGTATAAACCGATACACTATTCATTATGGGCCAGTTTCATCTTGGGCCTTTAAGGGGCTCAGAGTTACAAAGGGCCTCATATGGGCCGAAAGACATCATGGGCCATACATGGGCTGTGTAAGTGCATCTTGTGCCACCCTTAGTTGGTTTTGGAGTATTGACGACAAACTTGGTTGAGGGACTAATGTGTTTGTGAGAATTGCAGGATAACACAGGTATTAGTCCCATATTGATTTGGTTTACCAACCAGAGATGACCCCTAAAAATGTGTGAAGACATTGAAGACAATGGTGGTCTGTGAAGATATTCACAGTGAAGATTATGACCTGAGAAGACAATCACGTGAACACGATGGATTGTGAAGACATAGTTGTTTCGTTGTTTCCTTTTCTTCTTTGTTGAGTCATAGGAACCACCGTACTGTTAAGTGGGGTCCTAGTGAAAAAAGTCAGAGTGACTGAAGTGATGCTCAACCAAATCCTATGTCTTCGAGCGAAGACAATGAGAGCAAATCTTATCCAAAGCTGGATGAGTCAGCTTCACTTGTAGCCAGAGTCAAGCTGTCATGTGTGTTTGAAATCTGACCATTGGACACGTGTCAGTTCCTTAGTGACCCAGTGTCATTTCAGACAAATCAGGTCGGGTTGCCTCCTGGCTATAAATAGCCCACCCCCTACACCATAAATTGGTGGCTTCTCAGAGTTAGTGCACGGCTTTTGTCGTTTGAGAGCAACCCACCTCCGAAGCATTTGAGAGAGAGATCCTTGCGAGGACAAAGCCCAAAACACCTAGAGCCAAAGTGTGTTAGGCATCACTGAAGTCTTTCTATCCACGTGATCTGAAGACTTGTTACACTTGAGGACTGTGAATCCTCCAGCCGGTTAGGCATCACGTTCTGAGCATCCAAGATTCATTGTGGATTGTCGGTGAATGAAGTCTGTGAAGGTTTGCAAGTCTACCTTGAAGACTTACCAGAGTGATTGGGAAATGACTGTGTGTCCTTAGCTCAAGGGGAATAAGGTGAAGATGCAGTCTTCTGAATTAAATCTCAGCCTCCCTAACCAGATGTACAGTTTTCACAGCAACTGGAACTGGTCTACCAAATCCTGTCTTCACCAAGCTATTGGTTCTATCCTTCACTTCCCTTTACTTTACAGTTTGTCTTCATGAAGTCATTGCTTGCGTGTATGATCTGATTGACTTCACTGAGTGAAGACTATTTGCTGTTTGGCTTCATACTATCTTCCTTCCTAATCCATACTACCTAGCTGCTGATAGTCTTCAAACCTTCACTTCATTGCTTACTTGACTATGGCCTGTCTAGTGTAGTCTACCTTTCGCTGCATATCAATAGGTTCATTTCTACTGTTTGTCTTCAACTCCCCTGTGTTTTGAAGTCTTCCATAAAAATCACCTATTCACCCCCTCTAGTCGATAACTAGCACTTTCAATTGGTATCAGAGCAAGGTGCTCCCTTGCTCTGTGTGATTCGGTTTAACCACCTGGAGTTTTAGCTATGTCGATTGCGGGGATAATCAAGGTCTCCGTTGCGTGCCCTATCCTCGATGGCACTGATTACCCCAACTGGAAGAATAAGATGCGTATGCATCTTGAAGCCATTGACGTTGACCTCTTGTATGTCGCCAAGAACGACGTTCCCAAGGTCGGTGAAGGTGTCACCGCTGCTAATGTCAAGAGGTTCATTCAGCTGGACTCGACCGCCAAGAACATCATCTGTGGTCTCCTGACCAAAGGACAGTACGGCCGTGTGAGTGCACTGGAAACTGCGAAGCTAGTCTGGGACTGGCTCTCCAAGGTCAACGAAGGCGTCCCAACTCACAGAGACTCAAGGATTCATGTTCTTTGCAACCTCTTCAACCGCTTCAAGAGAAACAACAATGAGAATGTCCAGCTCACGTTTGATCGCCTCACTAATATCACAAATGAGCTTCACGCACTCGGCGCCACTGAGATCACCAAGCACAAAATTGTCAAGAAGGTCCTAAGATCACTTGACAGCTCATTTGACACCCTCGCCCTGATGATTCAAGAACTCCCTGACTTCAAGACTCTCGATCCGTCTGATATACTTGAGAGTCCTATCTATGGTCCCAACTATGGCCGATCTCGCGCTTTGAAGGCAAGGGTTGTTTCCTCGTCTGAAGAAGAATCTGACGGTAGTTCTGACGATGCTGAAGACATTGGAAAGGAGCTCTCTATGCTTGTGAAGAAGTTCCAGAAGTTTACCAAGAAAAAGTGCTTCAGAAAGTCTTCAATATCCAGCTCAAGAAATGATGAAGCTTCCTCTCGTGACTACAAGAAGAGAACATGCCACAAGTGCAAGAAACCTGGTCACTACATCTCTGAGTGTCCTCAATGGGACAATGAGATGAAGAACAAGAAGAAGAAGAACAAAGAATATGATTCTGATGACAAGAAGAAGAAGAAATCCTCAAAGTCTTCATCAAAATCTTCATCTAAGTCTTGATCACACAAGAAGAGCTCATCAAGCAAGGCTTGTGCGTTTGTTGGCAAGGTGATGGATTCAGAGGAGGAGTCTTCTTCTGAGGAGGCGGAGGTGGAGTCTGAGGAGGAGTCTGATTCAGGGGTGGCAAGCCTGGCTCTAGCTTCAGCATATGTCGCCAAGTCCATCTTCAACACTAAAGACAATGGTCTCGTCACCAACGCTGATGGTGATGATGAGGATGACTCTGCTCCCACCTACTGCTACATGGCACGTGGTGCCAAGGTAAACTCACGTGATTCTTACATTCAAACATCAAGTGAAGATGACTCTGAATGTGAATCTAAACCTATCTACAAAACACTTACTAAAATTGCAATAGAACAACAAAATGCTATGGAACATATTCAAAAGTTGCTAGAAAAAAGCGATGACCTGTTGGATGCGGAAATGACTCAAACTTAGTCCTTAATAGAAGACATCAAAAGTCTTCACTTTAAGTATGAAGAACTTGAAAGTCATCATGAAACGCTCTCAACCACTCATGAAAAGCACTCCTATGATTATCTTCAAAAAAAGCAAGAGCTAGAGAACTTGAGATCGGCTCATGAAGATCTTCAAAAGGAGAATGAGTCACTCCATGCTCAACAGATCAGTTCCGCCCAGGAAGACTTTGACCCACCATGTTTAAAATGTCTTGAGCGTGATAATGCTGTCTCTATTGCTGGATGTTCTACTGCTTCTACTGTTGCTATGTCTTCACCTCCTGATGTGGAAACTAACCCCTCTTCTGAGGATACCACTACTATTGCTGATGAGAATGCGAGGTTGAAGACATTGCTTGAAACTGGGATGTACAAAAGCCTCAAAGGCATCAGACACTATGCGATGTCCTCAAGAAACAGATTCTGAACCGAAACCCTAGGAAACTGGGTGTTGTGTTCGAGAGGAAAATGAACGTTGATAGTTCATATTGGAAGCCTGAGCAGTACCCCAAAACCACATGTGTTGCTGGAAAGGAACCTTCAGTGGATCCATCTACCTTATCTGGCTTCACCTATGCTAACCTGATTATCATTGATGAATCCTTTGATGCAAACTATAAACTGTTTAAGAATCAGAATGGTGAAGTGTTTGCCAGGTATATTGGTACAAACTGCAGGAACTGACCACCTTTGAAGAAGATCTGGGTTCCCAAAAGTTTTCTTGAGAGACATCCTATGAATGTCATCATGACACCACCAGGGAAGAAGACAAACCCCAGACCAAAGGCTTCATATGGTCCAAAGGCTTCATACAGACAAAGGACTCACCAGAGTCACCCTAACGCAAATGTTTTGCAGGGAAACCATACTCAGACTTATGCATATGAGCGTGTTTCGTCAAACCGCTATGTTCATAAGACCAAGAACTATTCTACTTATTCTTATGAGTATTATTCACCACCTACAAGGCTATTTGCCAGGGCTCCAAAGCCGAAGTTCTCAGATGCTGCACTTAGACTCATTGCTTCTAAGCCACCCCTGAAGTTGTGGGTGGTTAAGAAAAATTAACTCTCTTTTGCAGGGAAAGGTCTCTGGCCAGAAATCAAAGGCGTCTGATGCTTATGCTGGGGACCTAAAACATCTTGTGGGACACAAGATAAAATGTCCAAATGGTCTCATTATGTATTTTGTCCCAGGATTCCTTGACAAACATCCTATTTATCCTAACCAAGACCTGAACTTTCATAATCCGCTTGTTCATCAAATGTTTATGCTTCACAATACCCTTGGTGAAGCCAATCCCCCAAATAGCACTGTAGGGTATGACACCAAAGGCTTTGGAATGGTTTACGGACAGTTGATGCACTGACCACATGACTGGTGATCGAAGTCGTCTCATGGATTCAGCCCTACGTCCATCTAACAAGAGTCACATCACATTTGCTGACACTGGTAAAAGCCAGGTATTGGGTCTAGGTAGAGTTGCAATCTCAAAGGATCAGACATGGATAAAGTGTTGCATGTTGAATCCCTTGGTTTCAACTTAATGTCTGTCTCAATGCTTTGTAATCTGAACATGATTGTGATATTTGGAAAATATCATTGCCTTGTTCTTATGGAATCTGGCAAGTCTCTAGTCTTTGAAGGGCATCAAAAAGACGATCTGTACATGGTAGATTTCTCAGCAGGACCATAGTTGGCCGTATGTCTTCTAGCAAAAGCTTCAGAGTGCTGGCTCTAGCATCGGAGGCTAGGGCATGACGGCATGGGGAACTTGTACACTCTCGCGAAGAAGAAGCATGTTGTAGTTGAAGGAAATATGCCCTAGAGGAAATAATAAAGTTATTATTTATTTCCTTATATCATGATAAAAGTTCATTATTCATGCTAGAATTGTATTAACTGGAAACATAATACATGTGTGAATACATAGACAAACAGAGTGTCACTAGTATGCCTCTACTTGACTAGCTCGTTAATCAAAGATGGTTATGTTTCCTAACCATGGACAAAGAGTTGTCATTTGATTAACGGGATCACATCATTAGTTGAATGATCTCATTGACATGACCCATTCCATTAGCTTAGCACCCGATCGTTTAGTATGTTGCTATTGCTTTCTTCATGACTTATACATGTTCCTATGACTATGAGATTATGCAACTCCCGTTTGCCAGAGGAACACTTTGTGTGCTACCAAACGTCGCAACGTAACTGGGTGATTATAAAGGAGCTCTACAGGTGTCTCCAAAGGTACATGTTGGGTTGGCGTATTTCGAGATTAGGATTTGTCACTCCGATCGTCGGAGAGGTATCTCTGGGCCCTCTCGGTAATGCACATCACTTAAGCCTTGCAAGCATTGCAACTAATGAGTTAGTTGCAGATGATGTATTACAGAACGAGTAAAGAGACTTGCCGGTAACGAGATTGAACTAGGTATTGAGATACCGACGATCGAATCTCGGGCAAGTAACATACCGATGACAAAGGGAACAACGTATGTTGTTATGCGGTCTGACCGATAAAGATCTTCGTAGAATATGTAGGAAGCCAATATGAGCATCCAGGTTCCGCTATTGGTTATTGACCGGAGACGTGTCTCGGTCATGTCTACATTGTTCTCGAACCGTAGGGTCCGCACGCTTAACGTTACGATGACAGTTATTATGAGTTTATGTATTTTGATGTACCGAAGTTAGTTCGGAGTCCCGGATGTGATCACGGACTTGACGAGGAGTCTCGAAATGGTCGAGACATAAAGATTGATATATTGGATGACTATATTCGGACACCGGAAGTGTTCCGGGTGATTTTCGGAGATAAAACCGGAGAGGGGGTTACCGGAACGGGGGTTAGACCGCCTACCCCCCGGGAGAAGTAATGGGCCATATGGGCCTTAGTGGAGAGAAGAGGGGCAGCCCAAGGGTGGGCCGCGCGCCTCCTCCCCCTGGTCCGAATTGGACTAGGAGAGGGGGGGCGGCGCCCCCTTTCCTTCTCCCTCCCCACTTCCTTCCCCCTCCTAGTGAGTCCTACTCCTACTAGGAGGAGGACTCCTCCTTGGCGCGCCATAGAGGGCCGGCCGGCCTCCTCCCCTTGCTCCTCTTTATATACGGGGGCAGGGGCACCCCTAGACACAAGTTGATCCACGTGATCATATTCTTAGCCGTGTGCGGTGCCCCCCTTCCACCTGATAGTCCTGAGACGTTATCAAAGGTTGTAAGCCGTGCTTTAGCGAAAGCCCTCTAAAACGACGTAGACCCAAATAAGATCGTCACCCAGTAACACGGTATATATAATGCTATATGCTCTATCCTCATTAGTCTTGTTGCCATTCATGAATAGGAAACGTACGTGCTGACTTTTAGGAACCTCTATCACCAAACACTATTGCTGATCGGGAGTTCCGGGGATCGTCATCTGGAGCTGAATGTGTGCTAGAACTCGGAGGTGACCGTAGTTTAGGTGCTTGATATCGGCTCGGGCCGTGGAGACGTACGACTACATCAACCGCGTTGTTATAACACTTCCGTTGTTGATCTACAAGGGTACGTAGATCACACTCTCCCCCTCTCGTTGCTATGCATCACCATGATCTTGCGTGTGCTTAGGAAATTTTTTGAAATTACGACATTCCCAACGGTGGCATCCGAGCCTAGGTTTTCTGTGTTGATGTTATATGCACGAGTAGAAACACAAGTGAGTTGTGGGCGATATAAGTCATACTGCTTACCAGCATGTCATACTTTGGTTCGGCGGTTTTGTTGGATGAAGCGGCCCGGACCGACATTACGCGTACGCTTACGCTAGACCGGTTCTCCCGACGTGCTTTGCACAAAGATGGCTAGCGGGTGTCAGTTTCTCCAATTTTAGTTGAACCAAGTGTGACTACGCCCCGTCCTTGCGAAGGTTAAAACAACACCAACTTGACAAACTATCGTTGTGGCTTTGATGCGTAGGTAAGATCGGTTCTTGCTAAGCCCGTAGCAGCCACGTAAAACTTGCAACAACAAAGTAGAGGACGTCTAACTTGTTTTTGCAGGGCATGTTGTGATGTGATATGGTCAAGACACGATGCTAAATTTTATTGTATGAGATGATCATGTTTTGTAACTGAGTTATCGGCAACTGGCAGGAGCCATATGGTTGTCGCTTTATTGTATGCAATGCAATTGCGCTGTAATGCTTTACTTTCTCACTAAGCGGTAGCGACAGTCGTGGAAGCATAAGATTGGCGAGACGACAACGATGCTACGATGATGATCAAGGTGTCGAGCCGATGACGATGGTGATCATGACGGTGCTTCGAAGATGGAGATCACAAGCACAAGATGATGATGGCCATATCATAGTCACTTATATTGATTGCATGTGATGTTTATCTTTTATGCATCTTATCTTGCTTTGATTGACGGTAGCATTTATAATAGAGATCTCTCACTAATTATCAAGAAAAGTGTTCTCCCTGAGTATGCACCGTTGCGAAAGTTCTTCGTGCTGAGACACCACGTGATGATCGGGTGTGATAGGCTCTACGTTCAAATACAACGGGTGCAAAACAGTTGCACACGCAGAATACTCAGGTTATACTTGACGAGCCAAGCATATACAGATATGGCCTCGAACACGGAGACCGAAAGGTCGAGCGTGAATCATATAGTAGATATGATCAACATAGTGATGTTCACCAATGAAACTACTCCATCTCACGTGATGATCGGACATGGTTTAGTTGATTTGGATCACGTGATCACTTAGAGGATTAGAGGGATGTCTATCTAAGTGGGAGTTCTTTAATTGTATAATGTAAAATTGAACTTTAATTTGATTATGAACTTAGTCCTGGTGAACCATTAGGTAACCCTACTGGTTCGTAGTACTAGAAATTTCTTTCCCAATTATGTTGTAAGATCAATACAGCGTGCAGTCGGGTTGGCCGTGAGGATGCTCCGGCTGACATTTGTGCTGTTCGCTAGCGTAGGAGGGGAAGAAGATTTAGCGCGCCTGGAGATGGAGCCTGAGGTACGTGCTCTTTATTTTGACCAACTGTTGGATTTGGCGCGATGGGTTTCAACGATGCGATTAGAGAACTCATGCTCGTCTGGAAAAGTTGAGTAATGCTGAAGTGCCTGAGAGCGCCCTGAAAACACGGGACAGGATAAGAGACAACGAACAAAGCGTTATGCGACTGAGTGAATTCGAAGATAGCAATCTCCACCTATTAAGTTGATCATAAGCGGTTTAATACCTTACGCATTGAGCTTACGCACCCCAGAAGAATTATGTCCTTGATGCACCGCTAGGTGACGGACTATTGGTAGGACCAGATGCAGATGTTATGAACGTTTGGGCTAGCTCAATATGATGACTACTTGATAGTTTAGTGCCACCATGCTTAACGGCTTAGAATCGGGACTTCAAAGACGTTTTGAACGTCATGGACCATATGAGATGTTCCAGGAGTTGAAGTTAATATTTCAAGCAAATACCCGAGTTGAGAGATATGAAGTCTCCAACAAGCTCTATAGCTAAAAGATGGAGGAGAATCGCTCAACTAGTGAGCATGTGCTCAGATTGTCTGGGTACTACAATCGCTTGAATCAAGTGGGAGTTAATCTTCCAGATAAGATAGTGATTGACAGAATTCTCTAGTCACCATCACCAAGTTAGTAGAACTTCGTAATGAACTATGAATGCAAGGGATAACGGAAACGATTCCCAAGCTCTTCGTAATGCGGAAATTGACGAAGGTAGAAATCGAAAACATCAAGTGTTGATGGTAGACAAGACCACTAGTTTCAAGAAAAGGGCAGAGGGAAGAAGGGGAACTTCAAGAAGAACAGCAAGCAAGTTGCTGCTCAAGTGAAGAAGCCCAAGTCTGGTCCTAAGCCTGAGACTAAGTGTTTCTACTACAAAGGGACTGGTCACTGGAAGCGGAACTACCCCAAGTGATTGGCAGATAAGAAGGATGGCAAAGTGAACATAAGTATATTTGATATACATGTTATTGATGTGTACTTTACTAGTGTTTATAGCAACCCCTCAGTATTTGATACTAGTTCAGTTGCTAAGATTAGTAACTCGAAACGGGAGTTGCAGAATAAACAGAGACTAGTTAAGGGTGAAGTGACGATGTGTGTTGGAAGTGGTTCCAAGATTGATATGATCATCATCGCACACTCCCTATACTTTCGGGATTAGTGTTGAACCTGAATAAGTGTTATTTGGTGTTTGCGTTGAGCATGAATATGATTTGATCATGTTTATTGTAATACGGTTATTCATTTAAGTAAGAGAATAAATTGTTGTTCTGTTTACATGAATAAAACCTTATATGGTTACACACCCAATGAAATAGTTCGTTGGATCTCGATCGTAGTGATACACATAATCATAATATTGAAACAAAAGATGCAAAGTTAATAATGATAGTGCAACTTATTTGTAGCACTGCCGTTTAGGTCATATTGGTGTAAAGCGCATGAAGAAACTCCATGCTGATGGGATTTTGGAATCACTTGATGCTTGCGAACCATGCCTCATGGGCAAGATGACTAAGACTCCGTTCTCCAGAGCGAGCAACTGACTTATTGGAAATAATACATACTGATGTATGCGGTCCGATGAGTGTTAAGGCTCACGGGCAAGTATCGTTATTTTCTGAACTTCACAGATGATTTGAGCAGATATGGGTATATCTACTTGATGAAACATAAGTCTGAAACATTTGAAAAGTTCAAAGAATTTCAGAGTGAAGTGGAAAATCATCGTGACAAGTAATTAAAGTTTCTACGATCTGATCGCGGAGACAAATATTTGAGTTACGCGTTTGGTCTTCAATTAAAACAATGTGGAATAGTTTCACAAACTCATGCCACTTGGAACACCACAGCATAATGGTGTGTCCGAACGTCATAACCGTACTTTATTGGATATAGTGCAATCTATGATGTCTCTTACCGATCTACCACTATCGTTTTGGGGTTATGCATTAGAGACAGTTGCATTCACGTTAAAAGGGCACCATCTAAATCTGTTGAGACGACACCGTATGAACTCTGGTTTGGCAAGAAACCAAAGTTGTCGTTTCTTAAAGTTTGGGGTTGCAATGCTTATGTGAAAAAGTTTCATCCTGATAAGCTCAAACACAAATCGGAAAAGTGTGTCTTCATAGGATAACCAAAAAGTTACTGTTGGGTACACCTTCTATCACAGATCCAAAGGCAAGACATTCGTTGCTAAGAATGGATCCTTTCTAGAGAAGGAGGTTCTCTCGAAAGAAGTGAGTGGGAGGAAAGTAGAACTTGATAAGGTAATTGTACCTTCTCCCTTATTGGAAAGTAGTTCATCACAGAAATCTGTTCCTGTGACTACTACACCAATTAGTGAGGAAGCTAATGATGATGATCATGTAACTTCAGATCAAGTTACTACCGAATCTCGTAGGTAAACCAGAGTGAGATCCGCACCAGAGTGGTACGGTAATCCTGTTATGGAGGTCATGCTACTTGACCATGACGAAACTACGAACTATGAAGAAGCGATGGTGAGCCCAGATTCCGCAAAAATGGCTTGAGGCCATGAAATCTGAGATGGGATCCATGTATGAGAACAAAGTATGGACTTTGGTTGACTTGCCCGATGATCGGCAAGCAATTGATAATAAATGGATCTTCAAGAGGAAGACGGACGCTGATAGTAGTGTTACTATCTACAAAGCTAGAATTGTCGCAAAAGGTTTTCGACAAGTTCAAGGTGTTGACTACGATGAGAGTTTCTCACTTGTATCTATGCTTAAGTCTGTCTGAATCATGTTACAATTGCCGCATTTTATGAAATCTGGCAAATGGATAAACAAAACTGCATTCCTTAATAGATTTATTAAAGAAGAGTTGTATATGATACAACCAGAAGGTTTTGTCAATCCTAAAGGTGCTAACAAAATATGCAAGCTCCAGGGTTCCATCTATGGACTTGTGCAAGCATCTCGGAGTTGGAATATACGCTTTGATAAGTTGATCAAAGCATATAGTTTTATACAGACTTGCGATGAAGCCTGTATTTACAAGAAAGTGAGTGGGACCACTACAACATTTCTGATAAGTATATGTGAATGACATATTGTTGATCGGAAATAATGTAGAATTATTCTGCAAAGCATAAAGGAGTGTTTGAAAGGAATTTTCCAAAGAAAGACCTCAGTGAAGCTGCTGACATATTGAACATCAAGATCTATAGAGATAGATCAAGACGCTTGATAAGTTTTTTTCAATAAATACATACCTTGACAAGATTTTGAAGTAGTTCAAAATAGAACAGTCAAAGAAAGAGTAAGACTCAAAGACCGACCACGGTAGAAGATAGAAAGAGAATGAAAGTCATTCCCTATGCCTCAGCCATAGGTTCTATAAAGTATGCCATGCTGTGTACCAGATCTATTGTATACCCTACACTGATTTTGGCAAGGGAGTACAATAGTGATCTAGGAGTAGATCACCGGACAGCGGTCAAAATTATCCTTAGTGGAATAAGGATATGTTTCTCGATTATGGAGGTGACAAAAGGTTCGTCGTAAAGAGTTACATCGATGCAAGTTTTCACGCTGATCTAGATAACTTTAAGTCTCAATCTGGATACATATTGAAAGTGGGAGCAATTAGCTAGAGTAGCTCCATGCAGAGCATTGTTGACATAGATATTTGCAAAATGCATATGGATCTGAATATTGCAGACCCGTTGACTAAAATTCTCTCACAAGCAAAACATGATCACACCTTAGTACTCTTTGGGTGTTAATCACATAGCGATGTGAACTAGATTAATGAATCTAGTAAACCCTTTGGGTGTTGGTCACATGGCAATGTGAACTATGGGTGTTAATCACATGATGATGTGAACTATCGATGTTAATCACATGGTGATGTGATCTAGATTATTGACTCTAGTGAAAGTGGGAGACTGAAGGAAATATGCCCTAGAGGCAATAATAAAGTTATTATTTATTTCCTTATATCATGATAAAAGTTTATTATTCATGCTAGAATTGCATTAACCGGAAAAATAATACATGTGTGAGTACATAGACAAACAAAGAGTCACTAGTATGCCTCTACTTGACTAGCTCGTTAATCAAAGATGGTTATGTTTCCTAACCATGGACAAAGAGTTGTCATTTGATTAATGGGATCACATCATTAGTTGAATGATCTGATTGACATGACCCAGTCCATTAGCTTAGCACCCGATCGTTTAGTATGTTGCTATTGCTTTCTTCATGACTTATACATGTTCCTATGACTATGAGATTATGCAACTCCCGTTTGCCAGAGGAACACTTTGTGTGCTACCAAACGTCACAACGTAATTGGGTGATTATAAAGGAGCTCTACAGGTGTCTCCAAAGGTACATGTTGGGTTGGCGTATTTCGAGATTAGGATTTGTCACTCCGATTGTCGGAGAGGTATCTCTGGGCCCTCTCGGTAATGCACATCACTTAAGCCTTGCAAGCATTGCAACTAATGAGTTAGTTGCAGGATGATGTATTACAGAACGAGTAAAGAGACTTGCCGGTAACGAGATTGAACTAGGTATTGAGATACCGACGATCGAATCTCGGGCAAGTAACATATCGATGACAAAGGGAACGACGTATGTTGTTATGCGGTCTGACCGATAAAGATCTTCATAGAATATGTAGGAGCCAATATGAGCATCCAGGTTCCGCTATTGGTTATTGACCGGAGATGTGTCTCGATCATGTCTACATTGTTCTCGAACCCGAAGGGTCCGCACGCTTAAGGTTTCGATGACAGTTATATTATGAGTTTATGAGTTTTGATGTACCAAAGTTAGTTCGGAGTCTCGGATGTGATCACGAACATGACGAGGAGTCTCGAAATGGTCGAGACATAAAGATTGATATATAGGATGGCTATATTCGGACACCGGAAGTGTTCCGGGTGATTTCGGAGAAAACCGGAGAGTCGGAGGGTTATCGGGACCCCCCCCCCCGGGAGAAGTAATGGGCCATATGGGCCTTAGTGGAGATAGGGGGGCAGCCAAAGGTGGGCCGCGCGCCTCCTCCCCCCCTTGTTCCGAATTGGACTAGGAGAGGGGGGGCGGCGCCCCCCTTTCCCTCTCCCTCCCCACTTCCTTCCCCCTCCTAGTAGGAGTAGGACTCCTCCTTGGTGCGCCATAGAGGGCCGGCCGGCATCCTCCCCATGATCCTTTATATACGGGGGTAGAGGGCACCCCTAGATACACAAGTTGATCCACGTGATCATATTATTAGCCGTGTGCGGTGCCCCCTTCCACCATAGTCCTCGATAATATTGTAGCCGTGCTTAGGCGAAGCCCTACGACGATAGTACATCAAGATCGTCACCACACCGTCGTGCTGACGGAACTCTTCCCCAACACTTTGCTGGATCGGAGTCCGGGGATCGTCATCGAGCTGAATGTGTGCTAGAACTCATAGGTGCCGTAGTTTCGGTGCTTGATCGGTCGGGCCGTGGAGACGTACGACTACATCAACCAAGTTAACACTTCCGTTGTTGATCTACAAGGGTACGTAGATCACACTCTCCCCCTCTCGTTGCTATGCATCACCATGATCTTGCGTGTGCTTAGGAAATTTTTTGAAATTACGACATTCCCAACCAGTAGGAATCGAGGGCGTCAAGTTCAAGAAGGATCATCTATGTGGTGCCTGCAAAGCTGGTAAGATGACTAGGGCCAAGCATCCCTCGAAGACAATCATGACGACATCTCGTCCCTTCAAGCTACTTCACATGGACTTATTTGGCCATACTCACTACTCTACCCTTACTACCACTGCTTGCCTCTATGGCTTTGTCATTGTTGATGACTACTCAAGATATACGTGGTGCACATAATCCTCTATAAGAATGAAGTGCAGGATGTCTTCAGACGGTTCGCCAATTGTGCCATGACCAACTATGTCATCAAGATCAAGCACGTCATAAGTGACAATGGCACAAAATTCAAGAACGTCGGCCTCGACACTTATCTCGATACATTGGGCATGACTCATGAGTTCTCAACTCCATACACACCTCAGTAGAATGGCATCGTGGAGCGCAAGAACAGAACCCTCATTAGCTAGCGTGGATGATGCTTGATGAGTACAAGACACCAAGGAAGTTCTGGCCTGAAGCCATTGATACTGCGTGCCACGTCATCAACCGTGTTTATCTCCACAAGCTTCTAAAGAATACATCATATGAACTACTAACTGGTAAGAAGCCAACTGTCATGTACTTCATAGTATTTGGTGCTAGGTCCTGGATCAAGGATCTGAATCACACTTCAAAATTTGCACCGAAAGCACATGAAGGTATTATGCTTGGCTACGGAAAGGATTCGCACTCCTATAGAGTCCTCAACCTCTTTCACAATAAAGTGGTTGAAACTGTGGATGTGCGGTTCGATGAGACTAACGGCTCGCAAAGAGAGCACCTGCCAAATGTGCTAGATGAAGTATCACCAAGTGAATCCATCAGCTTATAGGTACTGGAGAAATCATACCTTCAGAGGCTCAGGCTGAAGAAGAAATCATCATTTCTGCACCTAATCAACCCGAAGACACTACTCAGCCTGAAGTCAATGCCGATGATGAAGACCATGATCAGCAAGAGAAAAGTCTTCATCCAATTCATCCTTGTGTTGCAAATTAAGTGCAGATTGAGAACTATTCGATAGCATCAATGCACCTGGTCCACTCACTCATTCAAGAGCAACACAACTAGCAAATTTCTTGGGGCACTTTAAATTTGTCTCTATATCAGAACCCAAGAAAGTTGTTGAAGCCTTCATGGAACCTGAATGGATTCAAGCGATGCAAGAAGAGCTTCAAAAGTTTGAGCTGAATAATGTGTGGGAACTGGTTAAGCGTTCTGATCCTCGCAAGCATAACATTATTTGCACCAAATGGATCTATCGCAACAAACAAGACGAGTGTCGGTGTCAAAACCGGCGGATCTCGGGTAGGGGGTCCCGAACTGTGCGTCTAAGGCGGATGGTAACAGGAGGCAGGGGACACGATGTTTTAACCAGGTTCGGGCCCTCTTGATGGAGGTAAAACCCTAAGTCCTGCTTGATTATTCTTGATAATATGAGTAGTACAAGAGTTGATCTACCACGAGATCAGAGAGGCTAAACCCTAGAAGCTAGCCTATGGTATGATTGTATGTTGTCCTACGGACTAAAACCCTCCGGTTTATATAGACACCGAAGGGGCCTAGGGTTACACAGATTCGGTTACAAGGAAGGAGATCTACATATTCATGTTGCCAAGCTTGCCTTCCACGCCAAGGAGAGTCCCAACCCGACACGGGACGAAGTCTTCAATCTTGTATCTTCATAGTCCAACAGTCCGGCCGAAGGATATAATCCGGCTGTATAGATACCCCCTAATCCAGGACTCCCTCAGTAGCCCCTGAACAAGGCTTCAATGATGATAAGTCCGGCGTGCAGATTGTCTTTGGCATTGCAAGGCGGGTTCCTCCTTCGAATACTTCATAAAAGATTTTAAACACGAGGATCGTGTCCGGCTCTGCAAAATAAGCTCCACATGCCACCGTAGAGGGAATAATATTTACACAAATCTAATCTGCTGACGTACCCCGTAGTGTGACATCACACCACAGCCAGGTCTTTATTCGAATCGTCTTTCATAACCTATCTCAGCGTGTTTCGTGAGGCGGTTTCCTAGGCACGTCTTGTCAAAGCAGAGATCGTGTCCCCTTATTATGGGGTTCCCATCAATACGGATGTGGTTAACCCAACCGCACCTATTAGTAGGACTCCTAAATCTGAGGCAAGTCCCAAACGGCCACGAGGATGACGCTTGATATTCACCCTCTTTATAAAGGGGACAAGGCCTTTTCCTCTCGATGTTAATCCAATCGGCCTCGCGCATCGAGTTCCAACACCCAAAACCACATGTGTTGCTGGAAAGGAACCTTCAGTGGATCCATCTACCTTATCTGGCTTCACCTATGCTAACCTGATTATCATTGATGAATCCTTTGATGCAAACTATAAACTGTTAAGAATCAGAATGGTGAAGTTATTGCCAGGTATATTGGTACAAACTGCAGGAATTGACCACCTTTGAAGAA
Organism: Triticum urartu; assembly: GCF_003073215.2. NCBI lineage: Eukaryota > Viridiplantae > Streptophyta > Magnoliopsida > Poales > Poaceae > Triticum > Triticum urartu. Next base: position 76,889,662 of record NC_053026.1, on the reverse strand, counting down.
GATCTGGGCTCCCAAAAGTTTTCTTGAGAAACATCCTATGAATTTTATCATGACACCACCAGGGAAGAAGACAAACCCCAGACCAAAGGCTTCATATGGTCCAAAGGCTTCATATAGACAAAGGACACACCAGAGTCACCCTAACGCAAATGTTTTGCAGGGAAACCATACTCAGACTTATGCATATGAGCGTGTTTCGTCAAACCGCTATGTTCATAAGACCAAGAACTATTCTACTTATTCTTATGAGTATTATTCACCACCTGCAAGGCTATTTGCCGGGGCTCCAAAGCCGAAGTTCTCAGATGCTGCACTTAGACTCATTGCTTCTAAGCCACCCCTGAAGTTGTGGGTGGTTAAGAAAAATTAACTCTCTTTTCAAGGGAAAGGTCTCTGGCCGGAAATCAAAGGCGTCTGATGCTTATGCTGGGGACCTAAAACATCTTGTGGGACACCCCTAGATACTTATGCCGGCATCCTCCCCTTAATCCTTTATATACGGGGGTAGAGGGCACCCCTAGATACACAAGTTGATCCACGTGATCATATTCTTAGCCGTGTGCGGTGCCCCCTTCCACCATAGTCCTCGATAATATTTGTAGCGGTGCTTAGGCGAAGCCCTGCGACGGTAGTACATCAAGATCGTCACCACGCCGTCGTGCTGACGGAACTCTTCCCCGACACTTTGCTGGATCAGAGTCCGGGGATCGTCATCGAGCTGAACGTGTGCTAGAACTCATAGGTGCCGTAGTTTCGGTGCTTGATCGGTCGGGCCGTGGAGACGTACGAATACATCAACCAAGTTAACGCTTCCGTTGTTGATCTACAAGGGTACGTAGATCAAACTCTCCCCCTCTCGTTGCTATGCATCACCATGATCTTGCGTGTGCGTAGGAATTTTTTTGAAATTACGACATTGCCAATAGTGGCATCGGAGCCTAGGTTTTATGTGTTGATGTTATATGCACGAGTATAACACAAGTGAGTTGTGGGTGATATAAGTCATACTGCTTACCAGCATGTCATACTTTGGTTCGGCGGTATTGTTGGATGAAGCGGCCCGAACCGACATTACGCGTACGCTTACGCGAGACCGGTTCTCCCGACGTGCTTTGCACAAAGGTGGCTAGCGGGTGACAGTTTCTCCAACTTTAGTTGAACCGAGTGTGGCTACGCCCGGTCCTTGCAAAGGTTAAAACAGCACCAACTTGACAAACTATCGTTGTGGTTTTGATGCGTAGGTAAGATTGGTTCTTGCTTAAGCCCGTAGCAGCCACGTAAAACTTGCAACAACAAAGTAGAGGACGTCTAACTTGTTTTTGCAGGGCATGTTGTGATGTGATATGGTCAAGGCATGATGCTAAATTCTATTGTATGAGATGATCATGTTTTGTAACCGAGTTATCGGCAACTGGCAGGAGCCATATGGTTGTCGCTTTATTGTATGCAATGCAATCGCGCTGTAATGCTTTACTTTATCACTAAGCGGTAGCGATAGTCGTGGAAGCATAAGATTGGCGAGACGACAACGATGCTACGATGGAGATCAAGGTGTCGCGCCGGTGACGATGGTGATCATGACGGTGCTTCGAAGATGGAGATCACAAGCACAAGATGATGGTGGCCAGATCATATCACTTATATTGATTGCATGTGATGTTTATCTTTTATGCATCTTATCTTTCTTTGATTGACGGTAGCATTATAAGATGATCTCTCACTAATTATCAAGAAGTGTTCTCCCTGAGTATGCACCGTTGTGAAAGTTCTTCGTGCTGAGACACCACGTGATGATCGGGTGTGATAGGCTCTACGTTCAAATACAACGGGTGCAAAACAGTTGCACACACAGAATACTCAGGTTATACTTGACGAGCCAAGCATATACAGATATGGCCTCGGAAAACGGAGACCGAAAGGTCGAGCGTGAATCATATAGCAGATAGGATCAACATAGCGATGTTCACCAATGAAACTACTCCATCTCACGTGATGATCGGACAAGGTTTAGTTGATTTGGATCACGTAATCACTTAGAGGATTAGAGGGATGTCTATCTAAGTGGGAGTTCTTTAAGTAATATGATTAATTGAATTTAAATTTATCATGAACTTAGTCCTGGTAGTATTTTCCAAATTATGTTGTAGATCAATAGCTCGCGTTGTTGCTTCCCTGTGTTTATTTTGATATGTTCCTAGAGAAAATTGTGTTGAAAGATGTTAGTAGCAACGATGCGGATTGGAACCGTGATCTAAGGTTTATCCTCATTGCTGCACAGAAGAATTATGTCCTTGATGCACCGCTAGGTGACGGACTATTGTAGGACCAGATGCAGATGTTATGAACGTTTGGCTAGCTCAATATGATGACTACTTGATAGTTTAGTGCACCATGCTTAAAGGCTTAGAAACGAGACTTCAAAGACGTTTTGAACGTCATGGAGCATATGAGATGTTCCAGGAGTTGAAGTTAATATTTCAAGGAAATACCCGAGTTGAGAGATATGAAGTCTCCAACAAGTTCTATAGCTAAAATATGGAGGAGAATCGCTCAACTAGTGAGCATGTGCCCAGATTGTCTTGAGTACTACAATCGCTTGAATCAAGTGGGAGTTAATCTTCCAGATAAGATAGTGATTGACAGAATTCTCTAGTCACCATCACCAAGTTAGTAGAACTTCGTGATGAACTATGATATGCAAGGGATAACGGAAACGATTCCCAATCTCTTCGTAATGCGGAAATTGATGAAGGTAGAAATCGAGAAAAACATCAAGTGTTGATGGTAGACAAGACCACTAGTTTCAAGAAAAAGGCAGAGGGAAGAAGGGGAACTTCAAGAAGAACAGCAAGCAAGTTGCTGCTCAAGTGAAGAAGCCCAAGTCTGGTCCTAATCCTGAGACTAAGTGTTTCTACTGCAAAGGGACTGGTCACTAGAAGCAGAACTACCCCAAGTGATTGGCAGATAAGAAGGATGGCAAAGTGAACATAAGTATATTTGATATACATGTAATTGATGTGTACTTTACTAGTGTTTGCAGCAACCCCTCAGTATTTGATACTAGTTAAGTTGCTAAGATTAGTAACTCAAAACGGGAGTTGCAGAATAAACAGAGACTAGTTAAGGGTGAAGTGACGATGTGTGTTGGAAGTGGTTCCAAGATTGATATGATCATCATCGCACACTCCCTATACTTTCGGGATTAGTGTTGAACCTGAATAAGTGTTATTTGGTGTTTGCGTTAAGCATGAATATGATTTGATCATGTTTATTGTAATACAGTTATTCATTTAAGTAAGAGAATAAATTGTTGTTCTGTTTACATGAATAAAACCTTATATGGTTACACACCCAATGAAAATAGTTCGTTGGATCTCGATCGTAGTGATACACATAATCATAATAATGAAACCAAAAGATGCAAAGTTAATAATGATAGTGCAACTTATTTGTAGCACTGCCGTTTAGGTCATATTGGTGTAAAGCGCATAAAGAAACTCCATGCTGATGGGATTTTGGAATCACTTGATGCTTGCGAACCATGCCTCATGGGCAAGATGACTAAGACTCTGTTCTCCAGAGCGAGCAACTGACTTATTGGAAATAATACATACTAATGTATGCGGTCCGATGAGTATTAAGGCTCACAGCAAGTATCGTTATTTTCTGAACTTCACAGATGATTTGAGCAGATATGGGTATATCTACTTGATGAAACATAAGTCTGAAACATTTGAAAAGTTCAAAGAATTTCAGAGTGAAGTGGAAAATCATCGTGATAAGAAATTAAAGTTTCTACGATCTGATCGCGGAGACAAATATTTGAGTTACGCGTTTGGTCTTCAATTAAAACAATGTGGAATAGTTTCACAAACTCATGCCACTTGGAACACCACAGCATAATGGTGTGTCCGAACGTCATAACCGTACTTTATTGGATATAGTGCAATCTATGATGTCTCTTACCGATCTACCACTATCGTTTTGGGGTTATGCATTAGAGACAGTTGCATTCACGTTAAAAGGGCACCATCTAAATCTGTTGAGACGACACCGTATGAACTCTGGTTTGGCAAGAAACCAAAGTTGTCGTTTCTTAAAGTTTGGGGTTGCAATGCTTATGGATCCTTTCTAGAGAAGGAGGTTCTCTCGAAAGAAGTGAGTGGGAGGAAAGTAGAACTTGATAAGGTAATTGTACCTTCTCCCTTATTGGAAAGTAGTTCATCACAGAAATCTGTTCCTGTGACTACTACACCAATTAGTGAGGAAGCTAATGATGATGATCATGTAACTTCAGATCAAGTTACTACCGAATCTCGTAGGTAAACCAGAGTGAGATCCGCACCAGAGTGGTACGGTAATCCTGTTATGGAGGTCATGCTACTTGACCATGACGAAACTACGAACTATGAAGAAGCGATGGTGAGCCCAGATTCCGCAAAAATGGCTTGAGGCCATGAAATCTGAGATGGGATCCATGTATGAGA